>NC_069501.1:1172385213-1172435213 GCF_027579735.1 Bombina bombina | reverse complement strand
TAGCTAAAAAAATACAAAATTACCTGTAAAATAAATCCTAACCTAAGTTACAATTAAACCTAACACTACACTATCATTAAATTAATTAAATAAATTAACTACAAATAACTACAATTAAATACAATTACATAAACTAACTAAAGTACAAAAAATAAAAAAAGCTAAGTTACAAAAAATAAAAAATTTAAAAAAATATTACAACAATTTTAAGTTAATTACACCTAATCTAAGCCCCCTAATAAAATAACAAAGCCACCCAAAATAAAAAAATGCCCTACCCTATTCTAAACTAAAAAAGTTCAAAGCTCTTTTACCTTACCAGCCCTTAAAAGGGCCTTTTGCGGGGCATGCCCCAAAGAAAACAGCTCTTTTGCCTGTAAAAGAAAAATACAACCCCCCCAACATTAAAACTAACACTACCCCCCCTGAAGATCATCCTACCTTTAGTTGTCTTCAGCAAGCCGACCCACCGATGGAACCGAAGAGGAGATCCGGAGCGGCAGAAGTGATCCTCCAAGGGGCGCTGAAGAAGTCTTCCATCCGATGAAGTCATCATCCAGGCGGCGCTGAAGAAGTCTTCCATCCGGGCGATGTCATCTTCCATGCGACGCTGAAGAAGTCTTCCATCCGGGTGATGTCATCTTCCAAGTGGGGTCTTCAATCTTCTTTCTTCAGGATCCATCTTCATCCCGCCGACGCGGAACATCCTTCTTCCCCGACGGACTAACGACGAATGAAGGCTCCTTTAAGGGACGTCATCCAAGATGGCGTCCCTTCAATTCCGATTGGCTGATAGGATTCTATCAGCCAATCGGAATTAAGGTAGGAAAAATCTGATTGGCTGATTGAATCAGCCAATCAGATTGAGCTTGCATTCTATTGGCTGATCGGAACAGCCAATAGAATGCGAGCTTAATCTGATTGGCTGATTGGATCAGCCAATCGGATTGAACTTTAATCTGATTGGCTGATTCAATCAGCCAATCAGATTTTTCCTACCTTAATTCCGATTGGCTAATAGAATCCTATCAGCCAATCAGAATTGAAGGGACGCCATATTGGATGACGTCCCTTAAAAGAGCCTTCATTCGTCGTTAGTCCGTCGGGGAAGGAGGATGTTCCGCATCGGCGGGATGAAGATGGATCCTGAAGAAAGAAGATTGAAGACCCCGCTTGGAAGATGACATCGCCCGGATGGAAGACTTCTTCAGTGCTGCTTGCAAGATGACATCGCCAGGATGGAAGACTTCTTCAGCGCCGCCTGGATGATGACTTAATCGGATGGAAGACTTCTTGGAGGATCACTTCTGCCGCTCCGGATCTCCTCTTCGGTTCCATAGGTGGGTCGGCTGGCTGAAGACGACTAAAGGTAGGATGATCTTCAGGGGGGTAGTGTTAGGTTTATTTAAGGGGGGTTTGGGTTAGATTAGGGGTATGTGGGTGGTGGGTTTTAATGTTGGGGGGGTTGTATTTTTCTTTTACAGGCAAAAGAGCTCTTTTCTTTGGGGCATGCCCCTCAAAAGGCCCTTTTAAGGGCTGGTAAGGTAAAAGAGCTTTGAACTTGTTAGATTAGGGGTATGTGGGTGGTGGGTTTTAATGTTGGGGGGTTGTATTTTTCTTTTACAGGCAAAAGAGCTGTTTTCTTTCGGGCATGCCCCGTAAAAGGCCCTTTTAAGGGCTGGTAAGGTAAAAGAGCTTTGAACTTTTTTAATTTAGAATAGGGTAGGGCATTTTTTTCATTTTGGGGGGCTTTGTTATTTTATTAGGGGGCTTAGATTAGGTGTAATTAACTTAAAATTGTTGTAATATTATTTAAATGTTTGTAACTTATTTTTTTTAAATTTTTTGTAACTTAGCTTTTTTTTATTTTTTGTACTTTAGTTAGTTTATGTAATTGTAGTTAATTGTAGTTATTTGTAGTTAATTTATTTAATTAATTTAATGATAGTGTAGTGTTAAGTTTAATTGTAACTTAGGTTAGGATTCATTTTACAGGTAATTTTGTATTTCATTTAGCTAGGTAGTTATTAAATAGTTAATAACTATTTAATAACTATTCTAACTAGCTTAAATAAATACAAAGTTACCTGTAAAATAAATATAAATCCTAAAATAGCTACAGTGTAATTATTAATTATATTGTAGCTATCTTAGGGTTTATTTTACAGGTAAGTATTTAGTTTTAAATAGGAATAATTTATTAAAGTATAGTGTAGTGTTAGGTGTAATTGTAACTTAGGTTAGGATTTATTTTACAGGTAAATTTCTCTTTATTTTAGCTAGGTAAGCTATTAAATAGTTAATAACTATTTAATAGCTATTGTACCTAGTTAAAATAAATTGAAATTTGCCTGTAAAATAAAAATAAATCCTAAAATAGCTACAATATAATTATTATTTATATTGTAGCTATATTAGAGTTTATTTTAAAGGTATTTAGTTTTAAATAGGATTAATTTATTTAATAAGAGAAATATTATTTAGATTTACTTAATTAATATTTGTTAGGGGGGTGTTAGGGTTAGACTTAGGTTTAGGGGTTAATAATTTTATTACAGTGGTGGCGGTGTAGGGGGGGGCAGGATAGGGGTTAATAAATGTATTATAGGTGGCGACGATGTAGGGGGGGCAGATTAGGGGTTAATAAGTTTAATATAGGTTGCGGCGGGGTCCGGGAGCGGCGGTTTAGGGGTTAAACTATTTATTTAGTTGCGGCGAGGTCCGGGATCGGCAGGATAGGGGTTAATAACTTTATTATAGGTGGCGACGGTATAGGGGGGCAGGATAGGGGTTAATAGGTATAATGTAGGTGGCGGCGGGGTCTGGGAGCGGCGGTTTAGGGGTTAATACATATATTATAGTTGCGGCGGGGACCGGGAGCGGCGGTTTAGGGGTTAACATATTTAGTATAGCTTGCGGTGGGCTCTGGGAGCACCGGTTTAAGGGGTAATAACTTTATTTAGTTGCGGCGGTGTAGGGGGGACAGATTAGGGGTGTTTAGACTTGGGGTACATATTAGGGTGTTAGGTGTAGACATCTCCCATAGGAATCAATGGGATGTCGGGCAGCAGCGAACATGTACTTTCGCTATGGTCAGACTCCCATTGATTCCTATGGGATCCGCCGCCTCCAGGGCGGCGGATTGAAAACTAGGTACACTGGGCTGGAAAAGTGCCGAGTGCACCTGCTAGTTTTTTAATAACTAGCAAAAGTAGTCAGATAGTGCCGCACTTGTGTGCAGAACATCTGTAGTGACGTAAGAATCGATCTGTGTCGGACTGAGTCCGGCGGATCGAAGCTTACGTCACAAAATTCTACTTTTGCCGGTATCTAGGGCTTGATAACTAAGGCGAATCAGCCTCGCCACAAATATGCTGCGGAATTCCAGAGTATTTGAGGTTGACGGCTTGATAACTACCCCTCATAGGCTCACACATATACATATACACACACAAACATACACACACATACACATATAAACATAGATACACAAACAGAAACATACACATACTCACATAAACATACACAAACACATATACACATACACACACAAACACACACACATAAACATACACACACATACATACACATATATACACACATACACACATAAACATTCACTCACAAACACACACATACATATACACATACATACACACATAAACATACACACACATACACATATAAACATACATACACATACACACACATAAACATACACAAACACATATACACATACACACACAAACACACACACATACAAATAAACATACACACACATACATACACATATATACACACATACACACATAAACATACACACACACACACATACACACATAAACATACACACACATATAAACATACATACACACACATAAACATACACAAACATACAAACACTTCAGAATTTTGGGAAAGCATTTATAAGAACACAAAATGCAACTTGATTTTCCTACAAAATGTTACTTAGTAAACATATTTTGTAATGCACTTGAATTGTAAATTTTGATTACTTTCATGCAGTTCGACTTCAAAAATTGTGGTTTCTTCAATTCCTGTAAAAGTTTAAAGAGAATATTGCTGATTTTCAGAAGCCTGACCCTTGCTGCCTTTTACCTAGTGACTGCTTTATCTCTGTAAAGCTCATTTCAATCTGTACTTTAATTGCCCAGTAGAGGAAATAAGATAATGGGCTCCAAATTAAACTGCAATTTATTCTAACAAAATTAAATGCTTTATGAAAAAATGTATTTTATATGTAGACTTTTTTGCATTGCAGCGCTTGATTTTTGATAGATACACTTTGTATATATAAATGTAATAATTTGGCTTTTAGTTTTTACTAACTTTATGTAAAGTGGAAGACCTCATATGCCAATGCATGGAATTTAAAAGGGTAAATTCTCTCTTTAAAAGATTAAATTAAAGCTAAATAAAAATAAAATGAACTCATTCCTAACATAGATTACTCACTGTCTGATAAAGTCATCTTTCTCAGCTCAAAAAAACAGATAAAATATGGAAAGAGGCCCAAAAAAGGATTCTTTTTTTTTTGTGTGTAAAATATAACATGATGAGGCCCATTTATCAAGCTCTGAATGGAGCTTGAAGGGCCGTGTTTCTGGCGAGTCTTCAGACTTGCCAGAAAAAGCAGTTATGAAGCAGCGGTCACACCCTGCAGGGGGCGGCGTTACACCAGCAGCTCTTGTGAGCTGCTGGTACAATGCTGAATACGGAGAGCGTATTGCTCTCCGCATTCAGCAAGGTCTTGCGGACCTGATCCGCACTGTCGGATCAAGTCCGCAAGACCTATGATAAATAGGCCTCCCTGAGGCAACAAGATAAAAACACACCTTTTATTTGATCAAATGTATAAATGGAAAAACCACATATAAAAAAAACAATAAATATTCATTTATCATGTTTGTAGAACAGGCCAGGGGGTCTCAGAACTCTCAAATAAGTGCTAACCTGCACTTTGATGAAGCCCATCTGGTTCTAAAATCAGTCTTAGCTTCACTACAGGGGACTGTTGGGCCTGTGCTGCACTGTCATCATGACTCACTCCTCTGTGCAAGTCCCACAGTGTAAGGGAAGTGTATATATTTGCCTTTACAAGTATGGTAGCATGGTTTCCAAGATAGCCATCACAGCTCTAGTTTTCATTGAGGTGGTAAAGTTTGGAATCTGGTAGTAACAGAAAAAATCTCAATAGACTTTAATGGAGATACATGTTTTTATCGCCGGTTTCCAAACTTTACTACCTCAATGGAAACTAAGCCACAGTGAGAAAAACCTGTCACCATATTTGTATAGGAAGGTTGCACAAGTACCTATCTTCTGGTGGGGACTAACAAAAGGGAGAAGAATGACTAACAATCACAAAGAAGCAGCTTTTCTTCCTCCTATGTGGCTGTTGCCTCTGCTGATTTAAATCAGCTATTAGGGCTTTGTTGAAATTGGGGCCCAATTGTCCTGAAGCTCAGTGAGGTCTAGGTACAGTTCTGGAAGAGACACATTCATACCAAACATGCTCTATGTTCAACATCTATAATTTATAATGTAACATAGGAAGAGTTCCTGATGTATATAGAAGTTAACATTTAAAGCCGAAGAACTGCTAGGAAAGTGATAATGTTACAAATGATTGGTAGATTTTGCAGCTAACTGTGTATAAATTCCCATGGAACAGACACAAATAGAAGAGAACATAAACAATAAACCTTCAGTTTGGAACTTGTGTGGGATGGAACAGAGCAGTCAAATGAAATTACTCCTCAACAGATGAAGTGAAAGAATATTTATTTCAATTTTGTCTAAATAAACATAGACACTAGTTAAATAGCATCTGTCTTTTAGTGTCAGTATATTACCTTTACCCGTCCTCTAGAGCATATGCCTGGCAGCCATTCTGCTTGAATATGAAAACATGAGCCTGAATAGAACCTTGATTCATGTGCATACTTTTGTATGCATGCAGATCAGCAGGCCAAGGGACATTAATGCTTAGTTAATACTATTACCTTCCTGCTGCCATCTGGAGCAGTATTTATACAACAGCTACTCAGCCTATTCATTCCCATAAGCACTTGCACCCAGCCTGCAAAGCATGGATATAATTGGTTAGTCCAAATACTCCTGTATGTGTGATGTAGTGGAAGATGAGAATATGTAAAATTTATAATAAAGTTGAAAGCTTTAAAGTTTTATTTCTTGAAAATATAGTCTAAATAGTTATACACAAATCTGTCAAAGGGATTTTTTTTTAGAGAGGGAACAATATGATTTAATACATTAAGTCAGAGCTTTCCAAACTTTTCATGTTGGTGACACACTTTTAAGACCTACATCATTTTGCTACACAGTAATTCAGTTGTACTAGCAAACAGGAGGTTAAATGAACTTGTTTTAAGAGATACAGACACATACATAAAATATATAATAACGAAATGTATTTACAAGTAACAGTAAGTATGTGCAAGAATTAATAAAAAGTTTGATAACACCAATAACTACTTTCTTAATGGGATGTATGAGGTTAACGGGATGAACACAGTTTCTGAATATTTGGTGGAATATTAGCTAAAGACACTCGCATTTCATCATCAAGCATTTTTAAGCTTCCACTTCCTATCCATATATCAAGAGCAGGAGCAGCAATGCACTACTGGGAGCTAGCTGCAAAAAAACAACACCTTGACTTCTTTTCAGCGTATAAGCTGAGCTGCAAACACACTGCTGTCCCACTCACTGAATACACATGCTGTCACGAGCCAATTGAGGAGACTACACATGCAGTCAGGAGTCAATATGCCGCGAATAGAAAAAGTTTCAGTTCCCGCTGAACTGCGCCACTAGGTATCAATCACGTGTCAACCACGTGATATGCATAGCAGGCAGGCGGAAAGTTGGAAACCAAAATAATTTAAAAAAAAATTAAATTAAAAAAAAATTGTGCTGAAGCAGGGACACACCTACACATTGCCGCCGACACACTAATGTGTCACAACACACAGTTTGGAAAACACTGCATTAAGTCATTTTTTCTTAGTTAAAGGGACACTGAACCCAAAATTTTTCTTTCATGATTCAGATAGAGCATGCAATTTTAAGCAACTTTCTAATTTACTACTATTATCACATTTTCTTCGTTCTCTTGCTATCTTTATATGAAAAAGAAGACATATAAGCTTTTTTCTTGGTTCAGACCTCTGGACAGCAGTTTTTGATTGGTGGATGAATTTATTCACCAATCAGCAAGAACAACCTAGGTTGTTCACCAAAAATGGGCCGGCATCTAAACTTACATTCTTGCATTTCAAATAAAGATACCAAGAGAATAAAGAACATATGATAATAGGAGTAAATTAGAAAGTTGCTTAAAATTGCATGCTCTATCTGAATCACAAAAGAAAAAAATTGGGTTCAGTGTCCCTTTAAACCACCTCAAAGAACTCAAAGGGACATTGCTGGATACAAGTACAAAGCATAGTTACTATTCACCATGTTTTTCATCCTGTGTTATTATATTGTATTTATTAAAGTAAAAAATAAAAATAAATAAGGAAATAAAAGCTTAACACATTTCTGTTAATGAACGAATAATGTTGTTAAAATTTGGTTAAACTGAATGATCCCCAGGAATGAATCTTGAATGAAATAAAATATTTTTTTTCTTGATAAATGATTAATTCAAATACAAATATTTTGTGCACGTCTAGTCCTTGTAACAAACCCAGACAGGTTCATAATAAAGCTAAATCACTTTGAGGTGTCATCCTTTCTTTTACAAACATACAGCTAGATTATGAGTTTTGCGCTATGAGTGAAAAAGCATTGTTATGCTTCCTAACGCTGTTTTTTACCTAACGCCGCTATTAACAAGTCTTGCAGGTATAGTTGTACCGCACACGTTTTTGGCCGTCACGCAAAGTCAGTACTGCACTTTTTAAAAAGTCCTATTTCAATGGGACTCCCATAGCGCCGGTATTACGAGTTTGCCTGGGAGGCCAAAAAGTGAGCGGTACACCCTATACTGACAAGATCCGTACCTCCATTTAAATTCAGTAGTTATGAGTTTTACGTTACAAATCTGTAGCATACAACTCATAACTAAAGTCTTAAAAAGTACACTAACACCCATAAACTACCTATTATTATTAACCCCTAAACCGAGGCCCTCCCGCATGGCAAACACTATAATTATAATAAACCTATTAACCCCTAAACTGCCACCCTCCCACATTGCAAACACTATTTAAAGATTATTAACCCCTAATCTGCCGTCTGCCCACACTGCCGCTATAATAAACCTATTAACCACTAAACCGCAAGCCCCTCACAACAAAATATACTAAAATAAATTATTAACCCTAAACCTCTGACCTCCCATATCACTAACTCTACATAAATATATTAACCCCCTAAACCTAACCCTAACGTAGCCCTAACCCTAAGTCTAACCCTACCCTAACGTAACCCTAACCCTAACACCCCCTAACTTTAATTTAATTAAAATAAATCTAAATAAACCTTACAATTATTACCTAAATAATTCCTATTTAAAACTAAACACAAATTTACCTGTAAAATAAAACATAAGCTAGCTACAATATAACTAATAGTTATATAGTAGCTAACTAGGTTTTATTTTTATTTCACAGGTAAGTTTGTATTTATTTTAACTAGGTAGACTAGTTAGTAAATAGTTAATAGTAAACCTAACCTGCCTTACACTAAAAACTAACATTACAATATAATAAAATAAATTTAATTATTAAAATACAATTTTCTAAATTACAAAAAAATAAACAATAAATAAAAAAACAAATTATCAAAAATAAAAAAGAATTACTCCTAAAATTACAAAAAAATAAAAAATAAATAAAAAAACAAATTATCAAAAATAAAAAAGAATTACTCCTAATCTAATAGCCCTATAAAAAAAAAAAAAAAAAAAAAACTAGCCTACAATAAACTGCTAACTGCCCTTAAAAGGGCTTTTTGTGGGGCATTTCCCCAAAGAAATCATCTCTTTTCCTGTAAAAAAAAAAAAAATACAAACGCCCCCCCCGTGGGTTTTTTTTTAGCTTAAAGGGCCACTAAACCCAAAATCTTTCTTTCATGATTCCGATAGAAGATACAAATTTAAACAGCATTACAATTTACTTCTGTTATTTATTTTGCTTCATTTTTTAGATATCCTTATTTGAAGAAAAAGCAATGCACATGGGTGAGCCAATCACACGAGGCTTCTATGTGCAGCAACCAATCAGCAGCTAATGAGCATATCTAGATATGCTTTCCAGCAAAGAATATCAAGAGAATAAAACAAATTAGATAATAGAAGTAAATTAGAAAGAGGTTTAAAATTGCATTCTCTTTCTAAATCATGAAAGAAAAAATGTGGGTTTCATGTCCCTTTAAGGTTTAGGAAATGTAAAAGAGTTAAATGCCCTTTTAAGGGCAATGCCCATCCAAATGCCCATTTCAGGGCAATGGTTAGCTTAGGTTTATTTAGATAGGTTTTTATTTGGGGGGGGTTGGTTGGGTGGGTGGTTTTGCTGTTGGGGTGTTTGTATTGTATTTTACAGGTAAAATAGCTGATTTATTTGGGACAATGTCCCACAAAAGGCCCTTTTAAGGGCCATTGTCAGTTTAGTGTGGGCTAGGTTTTTTTTTATTTTTGGGGGGGCTTTTTTATTTTGATAGGGCTATTAGATTGGAAGTAATTCGTTTTTATTTTTGATAATTTAT
Source organism: Bombina bombina (assembly GCF_027579735.1). NCBI lineage: Eukaryota > Metazoa > Chordata > Amphibia > Anura > Bombinatoridae > Bombina > Bombina bombina. The sequence goes on along the minus strand of NC_069501.1, from coordinate 1,172,425,454 downwards.
TTTTTATTTTTTGTAATTTAGTGTTTATTTTTTTTGCACTTTCGAAAATAGTATTTTAATAATTTAATTTATTATATTTTATTGTTATGTTAGTTTTTAGTGTAAGGCAGGTTAGGTTTTATTTTACAGGTAACTTTGTATTTATTTTAACTATGTAGTTAGTAAATAGTTCATAACTATTTACTAACTAGTCTACCTAGTTAAAATAAATACAAACTTAACTGTGAAATAACAATAAAACCTAAGATAGCTACAATATAACTATTAGTTATATTGTAGCTAGCTTAGGTTTTATTTTACAGGTAAGTATGTATTTAGTTTTAAATAGGAATTATTTAGGTAATAATTGTAATCTTTATTTAGATTTATTTTAATTATATTTAAGTTAGGGGGTGTTAGGGTTACATTAGGGTTAAGGTTACGTTATGCTTAGGGTTAGGTTTAGGGGTTAATATATTTATTTAGTGTTAGTGATGGTGGAGGCTAGAGGTTTAGGGGTTAATTACTTTAGTATAGTGGCGGCGACATTTGGGGCGGAAGATTAGGGGTTAATAAATGTAATGTAGGTGGCGGCGATATCGGGAGCGGCAGATTAGGGGTTAATAGTTTTATTTAGGTGGCGGCGATATTAAGGGCAGCAGATTATGAGTTAATAACATTATGTAGGTTGCAGCGATGTTGGGGCTGCAGATTAGTGGGGTTTAGACGTGGTTTTTATGTTAGGGTGTTAGGTTTAAACGTAACTTTTTCTTTCCCCATAGATATCAATGAGGCTGCGTTATGGAGCTTTTGTTTCTGCGATCGCAGTCGTTAGGCTTCTTTTTTGCCGACTCTCCCCATTGATGTCTATGGGGAAATCGTGCATGAGCACGTCAAAGCAGCGCTTGTATTTGGGTGTGATATGGAGCCCAACGCCACCATATCGCCCATACAAGCCTGCTTTTTTTTAACTTGTAATAGCAGCACTATAGGGAGTTTAAATAACGCCGCTTTTGTGGCGGTTGTTAATTTCCCTATAGCGCTGAAAACTCGTAATCTAGGCGATAGTTTGCCTAGAATATTGATCTATGAAACTAACTCTGCAAAAGTCACTTTTTATTTCAAACTGTTATTTTGTAACCAAAATGTAATTTGTTTACTGTCTTACAGCAGTTCAACTGAATCAAAAAGTACCTTCTATGTGCCAGATTACGAGTGAAGCATTATTTAGTGCTTTTGCTCTCGCTCTAACTACACTGGAAGTAAACTTTTTGTGCGCATCAGGTTGAAAGTAAAAAGTTATACTTCTAGCATAGTTAAAGCAACAGCAAAAGAGCTAAATAGTTAGAATATTGAGTGTGCAATAACCTATTCCCCCAAAGACGTCATGGAGAAAAAAAAGGGGGAAAAACCTAACACCCCACTCTCATGCTAACCCGAAAACATAGGGGTAGATTTATCAATGTGCAGGTGGATATCGATAAATGCCGACAGCATATGCTGTTGGCATTTATCATTGCACAAGCATTGCACATTTGGCAACTAGAAGGGGGTGTCAATCAACCTGATCATATCCGATAGGGCTGATTGCTGTCTGCCACCTCAGAGGTGGCAGACGAGTTAAGGAGCAGCGATCTTATGATCACTGCTTCTTAACTTACATTTCCGCCAAGCTGAAGAGTACGGGGGTAGACAGCAGCATCCGCTGCTTAGTAAATCTACCCCATATTCTCAAGTGCGCTAACCCGACATACAAATATGAATAATTCACATTCCAATGTTATTCAAAATAGCAGAATATCTTCTATTTTTCATAAATACATTTTCTACATATATCTGATGGTATTTTGGTACAATATATAAATTTATACACATACAAATACTGTACATAAACACATATGTTAGCACATATAAACATACATATTTAGACATCTATGTATCTATCTCTATGTTAAAGTTCTTTACCTGAGACCTCCTATCTTTTATATAACTTTTTTGTGCAATTTTTTTTTTAAATTATTTTTATTAAATAGTGTTATTATGAGTGCAACTGTTCCTTGTAATGTAATTTTTTTATGTGTTTGGGACACTTTGTAGTTTTGCAAAACAGTTAACCAGAGCTCTGAGGAGGCGGTAATCATTCAAGCGCAATAGTATTTAGTTTCAACTGCTTGTAATAAGTGTCTTAAACCCCAACGCGTGCAAACACCAGCGATAAATCCTTTTTCTCTTGTGTTATCGCTCCACTCTTAATCTGTCCCTATCTGTTTATCTTTCTATTTAATAAATTATGCTAAAAAATAATGATGTGCAGGGAAGAAAATTTCATTTCAGATTAAATTTTTGTAAGGAATATTCGAGGACATTCATTTCCCCAAATATTCGTTCCCTGCACTATTCATTTTTCGTTTTGTTTAAAATTAAACAAAAGTCAAATTTTCGTTAAACATTTACATTAATTTTTGTTAAACTTACCCTAACACACTCTGGAGAGCACGCAAATCGAATCCTCTTCTTGCCATAGCCCTGGGTGTGCTAACAGGAGGCTCGAGTGGTAGCGTTAAATACCACTTCACTTGATATCTGGCCCATAGATGTGAGAAATTCTAGAGTAATCATAAATTAGCAAATATCATTCTTCAAATATCCACACACACACATTTATATATTTATATATATATATATATATATATATATATATATATATATATATATATATATATATATATATATATATACAGGGAGTGCAGAATTATTAGGCAAATGAGTATTTTGACCACATCATCCTCTTTATGCATGTTGTCTTACTCCAAGCTGTATAGGCTCGAAAGCCTACTACCAATTAAGCATATTAGGTGATGTGCATCTCTGTAATGAGAAGGGGTGTGGTCTAATGGCATCAACACCCTATATCAGGTGTGCATAATTATTAGGCAGCTTCCTTTCCTTTGGCAAAATGGGTCAAAAGAAGGACTTGACAGGCTCAGAAAAGTCAAAAATAGTGAGATATCTTGCAGAGGGATGCAGCACTCTTAAAATTGAAAAGCTTCTGAAGCGTGATCATTGAACAATCAAGCGTTTCATTCAAAATAGTCAACAGGGTCGCAAGAAGCGTGTGGAAAAACCAAGGCGCAAAATAACTGCCCATGAACTGAGAAAAGTCAAGCGTGCAGCTGCCAAGATGCCACTTGCCACCAGTTTGGCCATATTTCAGAGCTGCAACATCACTGGAGTGCCCAAAAGCACAAGGTGTGCAATACTCAGAGACATGGCCAAGGTAAGAAAGGCTGAAAGATGACCACCACTGAACAAGACACACAAGCTGAAACGTCAAGACTGGGCCAAGAAATATCTCAAGACTGATTTTTCTAAGGTTTTATGGACTGATGAAATGAGAGTGAGTCTTGATGGGCCAGATGGATGGGCCCGTGGCTGGATTGGTAAAGGGCAGAGAGCTCCAGTCCGACTCAGACGCCAGCAAGGTGGAGGTGGAGTACTGGTTTGGGCTGGTATCATCAAAGATGAGCTTGTGGGACCTTTTCGGGTTGAGGATGGAGTCAAGCTCAACTCCCAGTCCTACTGCCAGTTTCTGGAAGACACCTTCTTCAAGCAGTAGTACAGGAAGAAGTCTGCATCCTTCAAGAAAAACATGATTTTCATGCAGGACAATGCTCCATCACACGCGCCCAAGTACTCCACAGCGTGGCTGGCAAGAAAGGGTATAAAAGAAGAAAATCTAATGACATGGCCTCCTTGTTCACCTGATCTGAACCCCATTGAGAACCTGTGGTCCATCATCAAATGTGAGATTTACAAGGAGGGAAAACAGTATACCTCTCTGAACAGTGTCTGGGAGGCTGTGGTTGCTGCTGCACGCAATGTTGATGGTGAACAGATCAAAACACTGACAGAATCCATAGATGGCAGGCTTTTGAGTGTCCTTGCAAAGAAAGGTGGCTATATTGGTCACTGATTTGTTTTTGTTTTGTTTTTGAATATCAGAAATGTATATTTGTGAATGTTGAGATGTTATATTGGGTTCACTGGTAAAAATAAATAATTGAAATGGGTATATATTTGTTTTTTGTTAAGTTGCCTAATAATTATGCACAGTAATAGTCACCTGCACACACAGATATCCCCCTAAAATAGCTAAAACTAAAAACAAACTAAAAACTACTTCCAAAACTATTCAGCTTTGATATTAATGAGTTTTTTGGGTTCATTGAGAACATGGTTGTTGTTCAATAATAAAATTAATCCTCAAAAATACAACTTGCCTAATAATTCTGCACTCCCTGTATATATATATATATATATATATAAATATATACTCTGTATATATAGATACCCAAAAGGTAGGTACAGCTCTGTAAAGCCAGCATAAATCCAATATTAATCTGAGTGTACGGGAACTGTAAGGGTCCTGCAACCCCTTAGTTACAAAATATAGCAAAGAAGTATCCCAGTACTGTTTCTTTTAGAATAACATCCTTTATTGAAATAACAGAAGATAAAACAAACAGCTACTATGCTGTACCCTAGCTGTTTGTTTTATTTTCTGTCACTTCAATAAAGGATGTTATCCTAAAGAAACAGTGCTGAGCCTACCTAGGTATGCTTTTAAACTATTGATATAAATTAAGCAAATTAGATCAATGAAATGCCATGGGAAGTTTTTTAAAACCACATGTTCTGTCTGAATCATGAAATCTTTTATTAGGTTACATGTCCCTTTAACTTTGATATACAAAGTGTTACATTTTTCATCTGGTGTAAAGTGTTATTGGCTTTAATTTTTCACATGTTTTATATACTTTTTTCATTCTATTATAGTGTTCAGCATAACCCTCCTTCCAACAGCTAGCTATACCTCACAAAGCTATTATTTAACATTATATAACTAGATGGATTACTTATAAATAAAGTTTCAAAATACAAAACCAAATGTATGATAAATCCAACTAAATATGTGTATCTGGGAAAGCCCACAGGAATCCAATTATCTGGGAAAGCCCACAGGAGTGTTATGTAGTTTAGTTACCAAGCAAGAAGTCTGCATCAATGTTTTAAGAGGTGTTTTTAGAATGAAGGTGAAAAGAGAAACTGGCCTCTAGTTATGAAAGTCTGGCCGACCTGATCCGCCAGTGCGGATCAGGTCCGCCAGACTTCGCTGAATACGGCGAGCAATACAGTTGCCGTATTCATCATTGCACCAGCAGCTTGTGGTTATCTATTAATTTAAAATATCTCTACTTTCTACTAAATATAATATACTAAATCTCTATGGTGAAACCACTAAAACCAACACAGATAAATTGTGAAAATAAACTATATGAGGATCCTCCATTATTTGTCAAACAGTTTATTTAGGAATCAATATATGTTAATAATAAGATAAATATTTACAGGTATATATATATCAATCTATTTTACAGATACAGTCCACATTTTAAGATACAGGGCAACTTTTCTAAACTAACCCCAATTGTGCTACACAGAATATTATCCCAGAAATACTTAGCCAGATTCTCTGTGTCCAACATCATCCATCTTTTAGCAGGAGCAGGATACAAAAGAAGAGGCAGAGGCTCTGGTGTTACAGTATTTTATAACCCAATTCAAAAGGGAGTGGCTTATCAAATGCCACTCAAAAAGACCAATGGGAGTGTCTATAGTTCAGAGAGAAAGGTGTACCTGGGGGAAGGGATCCCAATAACAGCTAAGTGAATATTCCAGTGATAAAATGTCACCACACAGCTCACAAGAGCTGCTGGTGCAATGCCACCCCCTGCAGACTCGCGGCCAATAGGCCGCCAGCAGGGGGGTGTCAATCAACCCGATCGTACTCGTTCGGGTTGTATTGTTGCGATGTCTGTCCGTCTGCTCAGAGCAGGCGGACAGGTTATGGAGCAGCGGTCTTTGTGACCGCTGCTTCATAACTGCTGTTGCTGGCGAATCTGCAGGCTCGCCAGAAACACGGGGCGTGAGAACTGAATCAAAAGAGATTCACAGATAGGGGGTTATAACTATAGCTGGCAGATCTAGTTTTTTTGGTTACCAACATGTCATCTGGTCACCTCCAAGAGGGGGTGTGTCGTACTATATTCTCATATGTTTTGCTTTGTGTGTTGGTCCTTTAATCTGTTTAGTACAGAAGTTGTTACAGACATCAAAAATATTTAAAGAAAAAAAAAAAATTCTCCGTTCCTCTGGAATAAATAAATTTGGCGATACAAGTTCTGTACATTCCTAAAACTGCTCTATCAATTATACAATTAATTTAAAAAAAAAGTCATGCAAAATTATACATAAAAAACAAAATCATTATTCTAAACCACTTTAGCAACATTTTATACAAATAGTATTCAATTAAGGACAGAGTAAAACGTGTTAGCATACTAGAGTATGCATGTAGTGAAATCTTTATTAATACATTTTTATATCAATTTACTGAAGGTGTTTGGTTAATTTTTGGGCATCTGGTTCTTGACAACTCTTTGCTAGACACATCTCTTAAAACCACTTTTGTTCTGGGACCATTCAATGCAACAGGTAGTGCATTATACCACAAGCCAAAAGGTGTTAATAAGCTCAAAGAAGCTGTGCAAAAATCATACTTTTTCACCTTTTCTTAATTGATTTTTTCTTGTAGTTTGGACATATTAATGGAGATTTACACTACCAATGGAAGAGTGGCCTTTAAAGGGACAGTATACATCAATTTTCATTTAACTGCATTTAATATACACTAAAATAAAAAAGAATATACACAGATAGTGATATAATAATCCAGGCTAAAACCTTTTAAAAATTACTTAGAAGCTCCCAGTTTAGCACTGTTGATGAGGTTAGGCTGGGACACCCAGTGAAAGGGGCTAGGAAAACAGGAACAGCAGACACTCCCCCTATCCCCTTCCCTGCATAGGAAAATAAAGATTATACAAACAGTCTAAAACTTTGGGGCTTGGTTAGGAGTCTGAAAATTAGCACAATGTTATATAAAAATAAGCAAAACTATACATTTTTACAAAAACACTCCCACAGGGGCCATATAAATAGATCTACAAAACACTTATGCAAAGAAAATTCTAACGTAATGTCCCTTTAATGGTACCTAGATCCTTCAGAACATACTTCATTCTTAAAGGGACATTAAACTGCTGGGCATAATTACAGTACAATTGTTACTTATCACCATGTTATTTTACTTCTATGCTTTTAGCTCTCAAAATGTTTCTCTTATTTTAACCCTTTACAAATGCTGGTAATTAAAGCACTTCACACAAAAGGCTGCCATTTTGATATTTTAGAATTCTCCCTCTCTGAGAGAGAATAGGTGTGCATTTATGGATCAGTTACATTGTTGTATTTTTTTAGGAAGCCGTATTGTGTACTTTAGTTTATCATGCACATTACATAGCAGGAGCTGTTTATTTTTGCAGTGGCTACATTGTTCTAATTTATTCCTAATTTATATTTATTGTGTAATTTTTAACTATGTAAAAAAACTTGCAAAAATGTAACTCCTCTGATTTCTATTGTGCGAGCTAACCAAAAGGGAAAAGTACATCTTTTAAAAAGACAATAACATTATTTATCTATGGCGATTTATCACCTGGGAGCATACCTTAGGTACAATTGGTGAAAAATGGGCAGCTCCCAGGTGGTAAATCAAAATAGAAATCAAAATAGAATAAGCTATTGAAATGTTGTTCGTTCCTGAGAGAGTGCTTCTCTTTATGTATGTATTTGTGAAATAACCCTAGAAGAAGTCTACCTGGGTGTGATAGGGGAAACCAGAAATCCCTGCCCAATGTGCTTAGAGGAATATGGCAGCACCTCACTGATGAGGCCCAAAGAAGGCCGAAACAATCATCTGGGGTTGGTATGTTTCCTGTTCAGAGAGAGATTGTCTAGTATATTGGAGCTGGACTGATTTTGTTAGTCGGGTTCAAAAAAAATATACTTCATGAAAATTCTTCTCTGTGAAAGTCACAATTGGGCTAAAAGAAGCTGCTCCCATGTAGTAAATTGCATAAAACAAACTATTGTTCCTGAGGGAGCACCTCTATATCTGTATTTCCACTTAGGGGTGTACTCACTTTTGTTGCCAATGGTTTAGACATTAATGGCTGTGTGTTGAGTTATTTTGAGGGGACAGCAAATTTACACTGTTATACAGGCTGTACACTCACTACTTTACATTGTAGCAAAGTGTCATTTCTTCAGTGTTGTCACATGAAAAGATATAATAAAATATTTACAAAAATGTGAGGGGTGTACTTACTTTTGTGGGATACTGTATATAAATATGTATATATATATATATATATATATATATATATATATATATATACAGTATGATTCGCTTGTTTGGATCTATGACTACTGCCACTCGGCAGTTTAAAGATAATACCTGTCCTGATGAAGGCCTAACTGAGGGCCTAAACGTCGACCATGTATTAATGTTCTAGGAATAAAGAAAATATTTGTCTCCATACAAACCCTGAGAGTGCCCTTCTTCCACATTGTTCTTTATATATATATATATATTTGAAAGGAAATAAGACATAACTGCGGAATCTGTTGGCGCTCTACAAATACCTGACAATAATAATAATAATAACTCACTGGTCCTTTCCACAGCAGACAAGCTTTAATGTATAAGTATCCCACAATTTACACTAATTCTCGCAACTAGATGCATTCTTCATTGATGCGCGAGACAAGTGATCCATCACTAAGAGTAGTATAATCTTGCCACGTTTCAGTTGTTAAATTAATATTGTTTTTTTTTTAAAAATATATATATTTTTTTATAAAAAAAATATGTATAAAGTGTTTAACCCCTTAACGACCGAGGACGTGCAGGGTACGTCCTCAAAAAAAAGGCAGTTAGCGCCTGAGGACGTACCCTGCACGTCCTCGGTGTGGAAAGCAGCTGGAAGCGATCCTGCTCGCTTCCAGCTGCTTTCCGGTTATTGCAGTGATGCCTCGATATTGAGGCATCCTGCAATAACCATTTTTAGCCATCCGATGTAGAGAGAGACACTCTGTGGCCCTCTCTGCACCGGACATTAACGGCTAAGTTCGTTGGTGGGGGGGAGCGCCGGTGTGGGAGGCGGGTGGCGGCCATCGATGGCCCTGGATGATGCGGAGGTGGGCGGGATCGGGGGCGGGGATGCCCGGGGGCGCGCACAGATGCGCGCACGTGCACGGGGAGGCGGGGGCGGGCGCGTGCACGGGGAGGGAGCGGGTGGGAACTGCTGCACTACAGAAATATTTGAATTTGAAGTGGGGAAAAAGGGGGATATTATTTTTAATTTAGCTAGATCGGTATGGCTGGTGGGATGTTAGTCTGTGGGGGGGAAGCTACACTACAGAAAAAAATAAAAATAAAATAATAAAACACTTTTTTTGATGCAAACTGGGTACTGGCAGACAGCTGCCAGTACCCAAGATGGCCCCCAATAAGGCAGAGGGGGGGTTAGAGAGCTGTTTTAGGCGGGATCTGGGAGGTTGGGGGCTAAGAGGGGATCCTACATAGCAGCATATGTACATATGCTCTTTTTAAAAAAAAAATATTCAAAGATGCCTTTTATTTTAGTACTGGCAGACTTTCTGCCAGTACTTAAGATGGCGGGGACAATTGTGGGGTGGGGGAGGGAAGGGAGCTGTTTGGGAGGGATCAGGGGGTGTGATGTGTCAGATGGGAGGCTGATCTCTACACTAAAGCTAAAATTAACCCTGCAAACTCCCTACAAACTACCTAATTAACCCCTTCACTGCTGGGCATAATACACGTGTGGTGCGCAGCAGCATTTAGCGGCCTTCTAATTACCAAAAAGCAACGCCAAAGCCATACATGTCTGCTATTTCTAAAGAAAGGGGATCCCAGAGAAGCATTTACAACCATTTGTGCCATAATTGCACAAGCTGTTTGTAAATAATTTCAGTGAGAAACTTAAAATTGTGAAAAATTTAACGTTTTTTTTAATTTGATCGCATTTGGCGGTGAAATGGTGGCATGAAATATACCAAAATGGGCCTAGATCAATACTTGGGGTTGTCTACTACACTATACTACAGCTAAAATTAACCCTAGAAGCTCCCTACATACTCCCTAATTAACCCATTCTCTGCTGGGCATAATACACATGTGGTGCGCAGTGGCATTTAGCAGCCTTCTAATTACCAAAAAGCAACGCTAAAGCCATACATGTCTGCTATTTCTAGAGAAAGGGGATCCCAGAGAAGCATTTAAAACCATTTGTGCAATAATTGCACAAGTTGTTTGTAAATAATTTCAGTGAGAAACCTAAAGTTTGTGAAAAAATTTGTGAAAAAGTGAACAATTGTTTTTATTTGATCGCATTTGGCGGTGAAATGGTGGCATGAAATATGCCAAAATGGGTCTAGATCAATACTTTGGGATGTCTTCTAAATAAATATATATACATGTCAATGGATATTCAGGGATTCCAGACAGATATCAGTGTCCCAATGTAACTAACGCTAATTTTGAAAAAAAGGGGTTTGGAAATAGCAAAGTGCTACTTGTATTTATTGCCTTATAACTTGCAAAAAAAGCTAAGAACATGTAAACATTGGGTATTTCTAAACTCAGGACAAAATTTAGAAACTATTTAGCATGGGTGTTTTTTGGTAGTTGTAGATGTGTAACATATTTTGGGGTTAAAGTTAGAAAAAGTGTGTTTTTTTCAATTTTGTCATCATATTTTGTATTTTTTTTTTATAGCAAATTATAAGATATGATGAAAACAATGGTAGATTTTGAAAGTCCATTTAATGGCGAGAAAAATGGTATATAATATGTGTGGGTACAGTAAATGAGTAAGGGGAAAATTACAGCTAAACACAAACACCGCAAAAATGTAAAAATAGCCTTGGTCCCAAACAGACAGAAAATGGAAAAGTGCTGTGGTCATTAAGGGGTTAAACAAATTGGCCCATATTTAACAAAGGTCTTGCGGACCTGATCCGACATTGCGGATCAGGTCTGCAAGACCTCGCTGAATGCGGAGAGCAATACGCTCTCCGTATTCAGCATTGCACCAGCAGCTCACAAGAGGGCCGCCAGCAGGGAGGTGTCAATCAACCCGATCGTACTCGATCGGGTTGAATTGTGGCGATTCCTGCTCAGAGCAGGCGGACAGGGTTATGGAGCAGCGGTCTTTGTGAACGCTGCTTCATAACTGCTGTTTCTGGCGAGTCTGAAGACTTGCCAGAAACACGGGCCATCAAGCTCCTTTTGGAGCTTGATAGATAAGGCTCCATGGTCAGTTTCAGCAAAATAACTTTATTTTTTCTGCAATCTACCTTGCAGAGGATCCTGTTAATATTTAATGTCTTTTTTAGACTGTTATTAAAATCATCAGAGCATGCCAAACCATTATTAAAGTGTGGTCATGTGTCATAGCATTCTTTTCTTGTTTGCTGTTATGCTGCAACTTCGTGTACAAGGGCACTCGTAAAAGTCATTTTTTATTATGAAATGGCTGCTTAGCTTTTAATTCATCAGAAATAAAAATGTTACATAAAATTCTAAAGGAAATACAACATTGCTTTCATTAAAAAAAAGTGAAAAAAATAAATAATTTATCTATCATTATCATAAAAATAAAGTCTATAAAAACATTTGTCAAGGCTTGCAAAAAGTCATTACAAAATGTTCAATTACTCATTTAAGGGACAAAAGATTGCAAAAACAAAAGACTGCATTTTATAATAGGTACAAATCCCCAAATCCGGAATTCAAAATCAAAAGTTATTCTGAAATCCAAACTTTTTAACTAATATTTTTTTTAAAATACAGTTATCAAAAATTACTATTTTTCTCTGCCTGTGGGCTAGATTACGAATGGCACGCTCTTTGCACACATCGGAAGTAGTGCACATATTACAAATGGAAAGTAAACGCATTTGTTAAGCGCAATTTAATAAAAAAGTGTGTCGGGATATTGCAACTTCAGAGCTCTGGATAACTGTTACGATCGACTAAAAGTATCACAAAACCACATCAAATTTGCATTTAAAAGTACAGTTACATTCAAAGATATGAGGTCTCAGGTTACAAAAAATATATTCTCAACGTCACTGTCACGTTTGCAAACTGTTTTGGAGAGGAGAGTGAAAATCCACAGTGACGGTGATATATATGTATATATAAGATGTACCAGCTGAATCCAATCTGATTACAAACAGGATAACCCTGGATATCTAAGCGATAATGTATCCAGGGGTGCAAGGGGGCATAAATGGTTTTATAAATAATTAAAGAAAAAAGGAGAAAATAGAAAACAATAAGAAAACAGTATGCCCTTTTCTAGCACTCAGTATGCCCTATGCCAGCACTCAGTATGCCCTTTTCTAGCACTCAGTATGCCCTATGCCAGCACTCAGTATGCCCTTTTCTAGCACTCAGTATGCCCTATGCCAGCACTCAGTATGCCCTTTTCTAGCACTCAGTATGCCCTATGTGGAAGCCTCAACACTCAGTGTTGATTGCTTTATTCTTCTATATATTTATTATTGATTAGCGCTACAGAATCTGTTGGCGCTCTACAAATAACCGATAATAATAATAATAATGGATAGTGCTGACATAGGGCATACTGTTTTCTTATTGTTTTCTATTTTTTCTTTTTGTGTTTTTCCACTTTTTTGCTCTATTGACTTGTATAGGGAATAAATACGTTATCTAGTGTGCAATATTCTAATTGTGTTAGACGCAAACTGCATGCTTCGGGTTAGTGTGAGCAAGATAACTTGTTACTTTCAACTTGTAATACGAGTGGAAACCCGACATGCGCAAAAAGTTTACTTCTAGCACAACTAGCGCTCTTGCAAAAGCACTAAATGGCGCTCTACTCGTAATCTGACCCAAAGGTGTAGATTTACCATTGTTTGTCCGACATGATATGCTGTAGCGTATCATATCTGACAGACATCGCAGAATGCCAAAAGTATACGCTGCCGGCATTTATCATTGTACAAGCAGTTTACCAGAACTGCTTGTGCAATGCTGCCCCCTGCAGATTTGCGGCCGCTAGCAGGGAGTGTAAATCAGCCTGATCGTATAGGAATGGGCGGATAAAAGACCGTAGCCTCAGAGGCAGCGGACAAGTTATGGAGCAGCGGTCTTTAGACCGCTGCTTCATAACTGCTGTTTCCGGTGAGTGTGGAAACAGGGGCATCAAGCTCCATTCGGAGCTTTATAATTCGGCCCCAAAGTGTTTAACTGTGTATGTACAATAAATATTTCACATGCCAATGTTCTTCATACAGGGCAATATGTTCTTTTTATTTTAAATAGATATCCCTATATATATATATATATATATATATATATATATATATATATATATATATATATATATACATATATACATAGTGATGTCGCAAACATAAAAATTTGGGTTCGCAAACGGCGAATGCGAACTTCCGCAAATGTTCGCAAACCAGCGAACTGGGTGAACCGCCATAGCCTTCAATAGGCAGGCAAATTTTAAAACCCACAGGGACTCTTTCTGGCCACAATAGTGATGGAAAAGTTGTTTCAAGGAGACTAACACCTGGACTGTGGCATGCCGGAGGGGGATCCATGGCAAAACTCCCATGGAAAATTATATAGTTGATGCAGAGTCTGGTTTTAATCCATAAAGGGCATAAATCACCTAACATTCCTAAATTGTTTGGAATAACGTGCTTTAAAACATCAGGTATGATGTTGTATCTATCAGGTAGTGTAAGGGTTACGCCCGATTCACAGTGCGCAGTGTAGGTGATATACCTGCCCTGACCATGCTTTGCAGACCAGGTATCAGTGGTCAGATGGACCCTTGCCCCAACACTGTGTGCCAGACATGCCATTATAGCAGACTTATATGGCTTTGGCGTTGCTTTTTGGTAATTAGAAGGCTGCTAAATGACACTGCGCACCACACGTTTTTTATGCCCAGCAGTGAATGGGGTTAATTAGGGAGCATGTAGGCAGCTTGTAGAGTTAATTTTAGCTTAAGTGTAGTAGACAACCCAAAGTATTGATCTAGGCCCATTTTGGTATATTTAATGCCACCATTTCACCGCCAAATGTGATCAAATAAAAAAAAATTGTTCACTTTTTCACAAACTTTAGGTTTCTCACAGAAATTATTTACAAACAACTTATGCAATTATGGCATAAATGGTTGTAAATGCTTCTCTGGGATCCCCTTTGTTCAGAAATAGCAGACTTATATGGCTTTGGCGTTGCTTTTTGGTAATTAGAAGGCTGATAAATGCCACTGCGCACCACACGTGTTTTTTGCCCAGCAGTGAAGGGGTTAATTAGGGAGCATGTAGGCAGCTTGTAGAGTTAATTTTAGCTTAAGTGTAGTGTAGTAGACAACCCAAAGTATTGATCTAGTCCCATTTTGGTATATTTAATGCCACCATTTCACTGCCAAATGCGATCAAATAAAAAAAAATTGTTCACTGTTTCACAAACTTTAGGTTTCTCACAGAAATTATTTACAAACAACTTATGCAATTATGGCATAAATGGTTGTAAATGCTTCTCTGGGATCCCCTTTGTTCAGAAATAGCAGACATATATGACTTTGGCGTTGCTGATCTAGGCCCATTTTGGTATATTTCATGCCACCATTTCATCGCCAAATGCGATCAAATTTAAAAAAAACTTAAATTTTTTCGCAATTTTAGGTTTCTCACTGAAATTATTTACAAACAGCTTGTGCAATTATGGCACAAATGGTTGTAAATGCTTCTCTGGGATCCCCTTTGTTCAGAAATAGCAGACATATATGACTTTGGAGTTGCTTTCTGGTAATTAGAAGGCCGCTAAATGCTGCTGCGCATCACACGTGTATTATGGCTAGCAGTGAAGGGGTTAATTAGGTAGTTTGTAGGGAGCTTGCAGGGTTAATTTTAGCTTTAGTTTAGAGATCAGCCTCCCACCTGACACATCAGACCCCCTGATCCCTCCCAAACAGCTCCCTTCCCTCCCCCAGTCCACAATTGTCCCCGCCATCTTAAGTACTGGCAGAAAGTCTGCCAGTACTAAAATAAAAGGTTTTTAAATATGTTTTAATTTTTTTAGCATATTTACATATGCTGTGGTGTAGCATCCTCCTTAGCCCCCAACCTCCCTGATCCCCCCAAAACAGCTCTCTAACCCTCCCCATCTGCCTTATTGGCGGCCATCTTGGGTACTGGCAGCTATCTGCTATTATTTCACAGTCAAAAAAGTGTTGTTTTTTTTAAATGTACACTACTGTTACACCAGATATGAGTGGTGGCACTGGGCAAGTGGGCACAGTATACGCTGTGAGCCTGACACACACGCTGGCAGGCAGGCAACTGCAATTAGATTACAAAGGGAAAAAAAAAAAGGAAACTGATGTTCTAGCCCTAAAAAGGGCTTTTTGGGGTGATGTCCTTACAGCAGAGATTAGATGAGTCCTTCAGGACTGTAGTGGACACTGAATACACTAGCCTAGCTATCGATTTCCTTATTAAATCAGCAGCAGCTACACTGTCCCTCCTCTCACTAAGAATGCAGCTTACGAATGAATCTAAAATGGATGCTGTCCAGAAGGTGGGAGGGTCTGGGAGGGAGGGTCTGCTGCTGATTGGCTGTAATAAGTCTTCTGACTGTGAGGTACAGGGTCAAAGTTTACTCAATGATGAGGAATAGGGGGCGGACCGAACATCGCATATGTTCGCCGTCTGCGGAGAACGCGAACATGCTATGTTCGCTGGGAACTATTCACCGACGAACTATTTGCGACATCACTATATATACATATATATATATATATATATATATATATATATATATATATATATAGAGAGAGAGAGAGAGAGAGAGAGAGAGAGAGAGAGAGAGAGAGAGAGAGATAAATATATACTGTATATATCATTAAATATCTATACCTATATAAAATCAAATATATATGTAAAAATATATATTTTACCAAAAAAACTATCAAATATTTAAAAATATGTGTTTAAGAAAAAAAATAGAACATATTCTGCTATGGGAAGAACATTGGAATGTGAAATATTGATATTTCATATTTGGTTAGTGTACTTTTCATGCTCCATTGAAGTCTTAGGGAAATACGTTAATGCGTTCACAATATTTAAAGATCGGCTTTTTGCACGTCGGGTTAGCGCTCATGCGCAAACTTTTTACTTTAAACTTGTATTACGAGCGCAACCCCGAAGTGCTCAAGAAGTTTACTTATAGCAAAGTTAACACAAGAACGGGAGTGATAAATAGCGCGCCACTTGTAATCTAGCCCTAAGGGGTCAATTTATCAAGCTGTGTATGGAGCTTGATGCCGCGTGTTTGGCTCGCCGGAAACAGAAGTTATGAAGGAGCGGTCTAAAGACCGCTACTCCATAACTTGTCTGCCTGCT
The DNA here is from genome assembly GCF_027579735.1 of Bombina bombina. Lineage (NCBI taxonomy): Eukaryota > Metazoa > Chordata > Amphibia > Anura > Bombinatoridae > Bombina > Bombina bombina. The sequence continues at coordinate 1,172,409,026 of NC_069501.1, read as the reverse complement.
CTGAGGCGGCGGACAGAAATCAACCCGATGGAATACGATCGGATTGATTGACACCCCCTGCTAGCGGACGATTGGCCGCAAATCTGCAGGGGGGGGGGGCGGCATTGCACAAGCATTTCACAAGAACTGCTGGTGCAATGATAAATGCAGACAGCATCTACATCATATCATGTCCGTCCAAACTATAATAAATATACATCTTTATGTTTTTTTTAAAAAAAATCAAGGTATTCTGCAGTTGCATATTACTGAAGCAGAATAACATATTCTAAGCATGTTATAAATAGACCATTTCCATTGTACTGTCTAATCAGATAGCTTTCTTGTGACATTGCCAACGTTCTTACAGCCTTCCCTTATGTGCCATAGCAAGATAGATTAAGGGGTAACCTTCTGTGACCTCTCTAAATATTACATGTGTACAACCTAAAGTGCTTCTGAAATGACTGTGTCATTCTGTTGTATAATTCATGCATGTTCCTTAAACTAGAGATATGGGACTTCGTATAAAGATTGTCTTTTTACAGGCACATTATGCACATATTTATCAAATATGATATTGTGATAGAGATAATATACATTTTGATTGACATTTACTCTGCTTGTCTGATTTATTTTTTATGTAGCATAAGCAAGATGCTATTGTTTATTTTCTGTGTTTGATATACTAGAAATTCTTACTAAATCGCAAATGGTGTAACTATATAAATAACATATATTTTCTTGCTTTCATAAAATCTTACACACAAATTTTTATTTTTATTTTTAGAATCTCTGGTTAATTTTCTGAGCGCTAATTGCTACAACGAGCTCACAGTAACAATAACCAGCCACTTGCATTGGCTGTTTAATTATCTCGCTCCCACAAATGACAAATTTTGTAATCTAGCCCATAGTGTTTTATGTCCATTTTTAGTCTTAAATTGGGACAACTAACTGGGGGTTCAGTTCAGAGTGGACTTGAGGAAAGACATACAGGAAAATTTATAGAAATATCATGGTACAGGCTTGGAAATTTAAAGGGACAGTACACACCTTGAAATGTTTTATATAAGATGTTTAGTTATGCATAATGAATCAACTTTGCAGTATATTTTAATTATTTATTTCGTCCAATGTCATCATGTAATTTAGCTTTGAAAATTGAGCAGGTTCTAATTCTTAGAACTTGAAATGCATTTTGGTGACTTCTAAAGACTAAGACCTCTATTTAACAAAGTCTGGCGGACCTGATCCGACAGTGCGGATCAGGTCCGCCAGACCTTGCTGAATACGGAGAGCAATACGCTCTCCGTATTCAGCATTGGACCAGCAGCTCACAAGAGCTGCTGGTGCAACGCTGCCCCCTGCAGACTCGCGGCCAATGGGCCGCCAGCAGGGAGGTGTCAATCAACCCGATCGTACTTGATCGGGTTGAATTCCGGCAATGTCAGTCCGCTTGCTCAGAGCAGGCGGACAGGGTTATGGAGCAGCGGTCTTTAGACCGCTGCTTCATAACTGCTGTTTCTGGCGAGCCAGAAACACGGGGCATCAAGCTCCATTCGGAGCTTCATAGATAGGCCCCTAACTCTGTTACATATTTGTTCCTAATTGTCTTTATCAGATAAATACAAAATATTGCACTTTGTGACAGTGGATACTGCTAGCCTTGTTGTCTGTGAAATAAAGCCCAGGTTGGCTTCTCCAAATAAGACAAATGGAGGGTGGAATAATTGCAGTAAAAGAATGTTAATTTGTTTAAAAAAATAAATAGAAAAATAAGACTTTGTTCATAAGTTATTCTAAAGCAACACAACAGAAATGTCCTGCAATTACAGGGTATTTACTGTACATTTAGGAAGCGGTTCCCACTTTTTATCCTCTCCACCACATCATACTGTAGATCAGTGTTTCCCAAACACAATTCTTAGGACCCTTACTCAGGCCAGATATTCATTATATCTTAAAGGGACATTATAAACTCATTTTTTGCTTTGCATAAATGTTTTGTAGATAATTCATTTATATAGCCCATAAAGTGTTTTTGTTTTTTTTAATGTATAGTTTTGCTTAGATTTTCAGACTCCTAACCAAGACCCAAAGTTTTAGGAGAATACCGACAGATACCTTCTCCAGCTTGCTCCTGTTTGTGTAAAGGGTCTTTTCATATGCAAAAGAAGGGGAGAGGGGGAGTGTCTTATTTCCCACTTGCTGTAGGCTTTCCAGCTACCTTTTCAACAGAGCTAAACTGGTAACTTCAGTAAGTTTTTAAACAGTTTTATACTGGTTTTTATATCAGTATCTGTGCATCATATTCTTTATAGTAGTGTCAATTACATGCAATTATATGGAAATTGGTGTATACTGTCCCTTTAACTAGAGCACAGGTGAAATTGTTTCGCCTGTGCTCTAGTTAATGTATAATGAATATCTGGCCTGAGTAAAAGTCCTGAGGACTGGGTTTGGGAAACACTGCTGTAGATGGTGTATATAAATCACCCTAAACTTGCTCATTCTGAATGACTGACACTCAGGTCCTGCTCTCACATGATTGATTGAGCTCGCATTCTATTGGCTGATCAGAACAGCCAATAGAATGCAAGCTCAATCCGATTGGCTGATTGAATCAGCCAATCAGATTTTTCCTACCTTAATTCCGATTGGCGGATAGAATCCTATCAGCCAATCGGAATTCGAGGGACGCCATCTTGGATGACGTCCCTTAAAGGAACCGTCATTCGTCGTTCAGTCGTCGGTTGAAGAGGATGGCTCCTCATCGGCTCCTTGGATGATGGCTCCACTCCGGATGGATGAATATTGAAGATGTCGCCTGGATGAAGACTGCTGCTGGATGGAGGACCTCTTCTGCGCCACTTGGATGAAGATTTCGGCCCGGTTGGGTGAAGACGGCTCAAGGTAGGGTGATCTTCAGGGGTTTAGTATTAGGTTTTTTAAGGGGGGTTTGGGTGGGTTAGAGTAGGGGTATGTGGGTGGTGGCTTTTAATGTTGGGGGGTTGTATTTTTTTTTACAGGTAAAAGAGCTGATTACTTTGGGGAAATGCCCCGCAAAAAGCCCTTTTAAGGACTGGTAAAAGAGCTGGTTACTTTGTAATTTAGAATAGGGTAGGGCATTTTTTTTATTTTGGGGGGCTTTATTATTTTATTAGGGGGCTTAGATTTAGTGTAATTAGTTTAAACTTCTTGTAATTCTTTTTTATTTTCTGTAATTTTGTGTTTGTTTTTTTGTACTATAGTTTAGTTTATTTAATTTAATTTAATTTTAGGTAATTGTAGTTAATTTATTTAATTAATTTAATGATAGTGTTAGGTTTAATTGTAACTTAGGTTAGGATTTATTTTACTGGTAATTTAGTAAGTATTTTAGCTAGGTAGTTATTAAATAGTTAATAACTATTTAATAACTATTCTACCTAGTTAAAATAAATACAAAGTTGCCTGTAAAATAAAAATAAATCCTAAAATAGCTACAATATAATTATTAGTTATATTGTAGCTATCTTAGGGTTTATTTTATAGGTAAGTATTTATTTTTAAATAGGAATAATTTAGTTAATAATAAAGATTTATTAAAATAATATTAAAGTTAGGGGGGTGTTAGTGTTAGGGTTAATAAGTTTTATATAGGTGGCGGCGGTATAGGGGGTCAGGAAAGGAGTTAATAAGTTTAATATAGGTGGCGGCAGGGTCCGGGAGCGGCGGTTTAGGGGTTAAACATTTAATTTAGTTGCGGGGGGTCCGGGAGCCGCGGTTTAGGGGTTAATGAGTTTAATGTAGATGATGGCGGTGTGGTGGGGGGCAGGATAGGGTCTAATAAATGTAATGTAGGTGGTGGTGGACTCCGGGTGCGGTGGTTTAGGGGTTAAACAATTTATTTAGTTGCGGTGGGGTCCGGGATCCACAGGATAGGGGTTAATAAATTGAATATAGGTGGCGGCGGTGTAGTGAGGGGCAGGATAGGGGTTAATAGGTATAATGTAGGTGGCGGCGGGGTCCGGGAGCGGCGGTTTAGGGGTTAATACATTTATTATAGTTGCGGCGGGGTCCAGGAGCTGCGTTTTAGGGGGTAATAACTTTATTTAGGTGCGGGGGGGCTCCGGGAGCGGCGGTTTAGGGGGTAAAACAGTGTAGTTTAGTGTGGGTGCTTAGTGACAGGCTATCAAGAAAGCTGCGAAGAAGCCGATGAGCAGCGAGATCGATGACTGTCAGTTAACAACAGTCCGCTGCTCATCGCTCCGTACTTGGTGCGCGGCTTCTTGACAGCTTTTTTGATAACTTTGACGAATGTATTCAGGTCCACGGCGGCAATGGTAGACGAGCTTAGGCGAGCGTATTGGGCCAGTGAATGCAGGTAAGTAGACAGCTTCATAACTAGAGGCCAAAGCATCACAAATGGCGATTATAGGCGTACAGGTTCTCTGCTTGAGAACTTGTCTGCCTGCAGCCTGATACATTTTCCTAATAACTGTATAAGGAAAACTATAATAGTGTGGCACACAGTACACAGCCCATATTTAGAGATAAGCTATAGTAAATATGATTTATTTAATAAAACTATTTCCCTCACATTCATTATATTTGTGTTAAACTATTCTCATATGGCTAGTATTCTCTAGACATTGTGTATACTGCCGCTAATGAGGAGTCTTGTGCTTTTGCTGCTTTGTTATAATAACTTTGTACCAGCTTATTCCTGGTGGACTATATGTGTCTTGCCTATTGTGTGAAAATGTTCAAGGCCAGATGTTAAGAAGAATATGAAGGTCCATGGCCACTTGAGATTCTTATCTACTGTTCTATACACATCTTATTTATCACTGAATCAAAATATCTATTAATTTTATCATAATACAGTGATTATATTACAGTTAGAATTGTGTGCAGTCTTGGCAATTTCTACTTCATCTCTTACATCCTGATAAAAAGACCCTGTTCATTGAGATTGATGTGTGTTGTTTTAAAGTATAAAAAGTAAATTGCATAAATCTAATTTGGAAACTGCAGTCATTATGGATCAAATTTGGTGCAAAAAAGTACCAGAAGTCATTTTTAGATATGCATATTATAGGTTAGGGTGAGCAATTTTATTTTCCGTTGTGAGTTTGAGACAAAAGCATTTACTGTATATTTATATTTGGCATATACACAATACGACAAATAATATGTGGTCATCCCTACTAATTATTGAATGCAGATGTTTTAGTCAAATCTATTGCTAAAAGTGCATAACAGCACATAACCATGAATTCTCCATAGAAGACAAACATTAGTACAATGGGTTGTACTGTAATGCTCAGTGACTTTAAATGTGGCACTGTTATAGGGTGCCACCTTTGCTGCAAGACAGTTCATGACATTTCTGCACTAACGGATCTGCCCAGCAAGTGCTGTTATTGTGAAGTGGAAGCATCAAGGGGCAACAATAGCCCAGCCACAAAGTGGTTGACCATGCAAATTAGCAGGGCAGTACCATTGAGTGCTAAAGTGCATAGGACATAAATATTGGCTATTATTTGTTGTATCACTCACTTCCAAAGTTCCATGGAAGCAACATCAGCACAAGAACTATGTGTCAAGTGCTACATGAAGTTGGTTTCCATGGCCGAGCAGCAGTTTACAAGCTTAATGACATGCTCAATGTGAAGCATCAGCTGGAGTAGTGTAAGGCACTCCACCACTAGACTCTGTAGCAGTGGAAATGTTTTCTCTTGAGTGATGAATTATGCTTCACTATCTGGCAGTCTAATGGAAGAATCTGGGTATGGTGAATGACAGTAGAATGCTACCTATCAGAATGCAAAGTGCCTACTGTAAAGTTTGGTGGAAGAGGAATAAAGGTCTGGGACTGTTTGTCAGGCTGTTTGCTTGGCACCTTAGCTCCAGCAAAGAGTCATCATTATGCAACAGGATACAATTTTAGACAATTGGGTGATTCCAACTTTGTGGCAACAGTTTGGAGAAAGCACCTCCTTCTCCAACATGACTGTGCCCCTACAAAAACCAAGGTCCATGAAGGCATTGTTTGATGAATTTGGTATGGAGGAACTCAAGTGGACTTCAACCACATTGAACACTTTTGGGATGAATGGGAACTGTGAGTGGGAGGCAGACCTTCTCATCCAACATCAAAGCCTGACCTGATTCCCACATACACATTCAAATATTTTATGGACAGCCTTTCCAGAAGAGTGATGGCTGTTACAACCACAAAAGGAGGGGTGGGGGGCATGATTTTAAAATAGGATGTAAAATAAGCTCATATAAGTGTGATTGCCAGGTGTCTACATAAGGGGTCAAGCTGCTGTAAAAACTGTTTGCTGTTCAAATGGACTTCTTTCGGTGCAAAGTACATGATAAATGGATTTTCTTGGGTATTTTTACTGGATTGAAATAGACTCCAAAATTAGATCTTCAAAACTCTGTTTGACTTGCATTTTAATTGTGCATTCTGAGGTGCAACAAACACATGATATTCCTTGTCTGTATTGCCATGGGTATTTATATCTTTTTAGTAAATATTTAATAAAACTTTGGACTGCTAATTATTTTCTTGAAGGAGTCTGCAATACCTTGTCTTTTTAGTTTTAGTTTTAAGTGGAAATCAACTTATTACTTTCATGTCCACGAAGACTCCATAGAATAAGTCTCACAGATCTTGACATCTGCTATGAGCTAAGTGGCTATATTGTGATTGACTAGAATAGTCAATTCAGACAGCAAACACTCTCAAGATTAATAATTGAATAGAGTGGGGGATTCAATTTAGCATTGCCCCAGATTTTTCTTGTTGTCATGTTACAAGTCTCAGTAAATCTAAGCCACTTTACATTGAAAGTGACAGTATCAAAATTACCATTTTCCTTTTAGACTAAAGTTGCTTATAAGCATCTTCAGATTCATTTATTTGTTTAATGTAAAAAGAAATAATAAAAATCTACTTTATTGATTGCTTAAGTAAACATTGTCCTTCCAAAATATTTAAACTTCATGATTTAAACACTGTAGAGGGAAACATATAGAACGTTTAGATTGTTCTAATCAAACATCAGTACCTAACCTCAAAAATATCTTTTGGCTAAATGGGCACAAATCACCACTTCAAAATCTTGGGACAATATTTCTCAGATAAATTGTGGCTGTAATGGCCACAAAGAGGAGGCCAACTTCTTATTAATACCCTTGGTTTTGGAATGGAAAGTCTAACAAGCACATATAGATGTATTGTCAGGTGTCCACATATGTTTGGCCATGTAGTCTATCTATCTATATATCTATCTATCATCTATATTATCTGTCTGTCTATCTTGTAATGCAGTTATTGCTGAATTTTAAAAAAACCTGCATTAAATAACATTGCTGTCCCGGATTTCAGGATCAGAAATCCAACTCTCTTTTTGAATATACTAAATATAAAGAAAATCAATATCAAATTAGGGCTATAGCTATTACACATTTTTTTCATGATTTTGTTTATAAATTAAGAGTTTGTAATGAGTTAAATGAGCTGACACATCTGAAAAGTCCATTTTAGGGAGGTGAATACAAACTGTTCTAGCCTATGCAACTCATTTATACATCTTTTCCATTTTAAGTGAATCTTGGATAGTGGGATAGATTCACTTAAAAGAAGGATCATTGCCTGCTTATTGTTTAGTAAACAGGACCCATTCTGATAATTTAAAATTATCTTATTTTGAGATTTAAACTATAAAAGTGGGTTTGAGCCATACTTTTAAACTTTTTATTATGGCATGTAATGATAATGTTTATCAATATATAATTTACATATATCTTAAAAATTGAGAGAAGCTGTGTGACAATCAGGATACACCATTCAAAAGATATTAGTACAAGTTTTCAAACAGTCAAATTGATGTGTTTTCTGTTCAAATATACCCCCTTCCATGTCCAATGTACTGGTAGAGTTCACTCTCAGCAAGCCACATGATATCTGGATTTTATATGGATTTCTATTGGTTTGAAATAGACTCCAAAATTAGATCTTCTTTTTTTCTTGTATGGCTTTAAATTGTAAATATACAATAAACTTATTTCTTTCATGTTCATGAGAGCTCTATAGAAGAGTCTTCCAGACATCTGCTATGAGCTAAGTGGCTTTAATGCGATTGACTAGACTAGTCAATTCAGACGAAGGCTCTCAATATTAGTAATTGAAAAGCAGCAAGCTGTATTTCTTTAGTACATAGAAAGTGAGATATTTCACAAGAAATTGTCCCAGATTTTTCTTGTTGTCATATTACGAGGCTCATTGAATCTAAGCCACCTTACCTTGAAAGTGACAGCATCAGAATTACTGCTTTTCTTTTGGACTCAAGTGGCTAATACACATATTTAGTTTATCAGTTTTTTTGTTGTATTTTTAAGGTAAAAAAAAATAATAAGCAATAAAACATAACTGTTTTCAACAAATAAAGGAATTAAAAGAAACTTTATTGATTCCAAAGTTAAAAAAGTCCTCTCAAAATGTCTAAAATTTAAGATTTAAGCACTGTAGAGGGAAACATGTAGAACTTTTTGGGCTAGATTACGAGTGGAGCACAATATTATGCTTACACAAGCGCGATCTTTGCTCTTCACTCAGTAATACCAGCGCACGTAAATGTATGCTGGTGTTACAAGTATGGCGCAATGTGAACACAACCTCACGTTCACATTGCCCAGAAGCCAAGTTCTCATGAGAGTGAGCTTCCATACGCTTCAATGGGAGCCTTGTTTTTATGCTGATGGACACGGCAAACCACCTAGCGCAGTGCAGGCGCTAATCGTGCAGTGTTGGGCAGCAATAAATAAATATATGTGTATATGCTTATATACATATATATTCATGTGTTTATATGTGTATATACACATATAAACACATAAATATATATATATATATATTAATATATATATATATATATATATATATGTAAAAAAAACAGATTTAGAAAAGATTTAAAAAGAAGGAAGTTATTCCTCTTTTAAATAGATAAGGAGTACAGTACTCTTTAATTTCGTTTTACATTTTATTGTTACTTATTTTAATCCATAAATCTTATAACCTTCCCAGTATTCATTGTGACATAGAAGAAACCAAGCATAAAAACAAGGTAATATATACAGCTGTTTAGGAACCAAACAAATGTGAGCCTAACCTAGGCAAAATCATCCTGTATTAACCCAGCAATAGAAACAAATAACCTGTTAGAAACAAGACATCTGGTATCTTATGTATCTCTTATTATTGGAACACATAGAAATCTACACCCCTTGTATAGAGTCCTTCCCATGGGAAGCGGTTAAGAACGCTCTATTCACAAACTCCTGTTCCAGACAAGTAAATAGCAACAGTCCCTCTATTTTGCTCCAAGAGCTGCTGTTAGCACCGGCAAATGACCGCGGTATTCAAAACTGCTCTTAAGGTCTATCCGGATTTGTAAGGCATAAGAGTACCTTGCCAGTATGAATCCCTTTACGAGGTCTGATCATCAAGCTTCAGCTACTCCTTCATGGCCTCCCGTTGACGAGAGCTCGTTTTTATATGAGTATACACAGACCGCTGGCATCTGATCCTGCCTCCTTAGCTTGGGAGCATGTAGGAATTACACCCAGTTCTCAGGTTACTCTGTTTCCTTTGTGCTCAAAGTGGATACATTGTTTCAGTATCAAACCGTTTACCCTTTGCAGGAAAGCCACGCCTCCATAGAACACGGCTTGTTAGATGTTTCAAGGTAGATACAGCTGCTCACAAAGCAAAGTCCTTGAGGCAAGTTTTCAAAGTGGAAATCAAGTAAAATGTGAATGGAAGGACTGTGCTTTGTGCTTAAGCTTGATGATCAGACCTCATAAAGGGATTCATACTGGAAAGGTACTCTGTCATTCTTATGCCCCACAAATCCGGATAGACCTTAAAGGGACACTCAATCAAAATTAAACTTTCATTATTCAGATAGAGCATGCTATTTTAAACAACTTTTCAATTTACTTCCATTAACAAAATGTGCACAGTCTTTTTATATTTAAACTTTTTGAGTCACCAGCTCCTACTGAGAATGTGCAAGAATAAGTGTGTATGCATTTGTGAATGGCTAATGGCTGTCACATGGTACGTGTATGCATTTGTGATTGGCTGATGGCTGTCATATGGTACAGGGGGAGTGGAAAAAAGACATAACTTTTAAAATTGTCAGAAAACAAATCTACTACTCATTTGAAGTTTAGACTAAGTGCTATTGCATTGTCTTGTTATCTTGCATTTGTTGATTATGCAAATCTACTGTGTTGACTGGTCCTTTAAGAGTGGGTTTGAATACCACAGTCTTTTGCCGGTGCTATCAGCAGCTCGTGGAGCAAAATAGAGGCACTGTTGCTATTTACTTGTCTGGAACTGGAGTTTGTGAATAGAGCGGTCTTAACCGCTTCCCATGGGAAGGACTCTATACAAAGGGTGTAGATTTCAATGTGTTCCAATAATAAGAGATACATAAGATTCCAGATTTCTAACAGGTTATTTGTTTCTATTGCTGGGTTAATACACAATGATTTTTCTGCCTAGATAAGGCTCACATTTGTTTGGTTCCTAAACAGCTGTATATATTACTTGTTGTTATGCTTGGTTTCTTTCTATGTCACAATGAATGCCGGGAAGGTTATAAGATTTATGGATTAAAATAAGTAACAATAAAAAGTAAAAAGAAATTAAAGAGTGCTGTATTCCCTTTCTATTTAAAAGAGGAATAACTTCCTTCTTTTGAAATCTTTTCGAAATCTGTTTTTCTTAGTCTTTAATGAAGGGTCTGCACCATTAACCTGGGAAAGGTGTCTATTTGAAAAATAATTGCATGCTAATATAAAGAGATTAGAAAGCATATCCTCTCTCTACCACTAACTTATAAACATAAATATATATGTTTATAAGCATATAACAAATGTATAGCCGAAACATGTTAGCTTTCAGTTTGTCTGTGTTGCCTTGCTAACCTGTATATGGACCCTCCTGGAACCTTTTTATCGTTGGTGAATAAAAGATATTGTTTTTAACTTGCCCTGGATTGTCCGTTTTCTTCATTTGTTCTACATTGCCTGAAAATCCAGGGGCAGAATGGGAGCATGGTGACTTTCTCACATATTCACATTCAGAAGCAGTAACAGGTTGGGCGCATATCACGGCTGTTTGTTGTCTGCGTCGGGGCTGCCTGGACACGCCCCCTTCTCTCCCTCCTCTCTCACTCCCACTTCAACCGGTGAGCAGAGCACATGACGTGTGCATACAGCGGATACCTGAGCAACCTTTCAGAGGTATGAGGAAGTGACCCCGCGGCTCGGACACACTACGGAGCGGTAAGGAATGCATGGCTGTTGTTGCTGGAGCACCGGGTTGCTCGCATTTACTTGCAATTCCTACAGAGTGTGGGCACTTTAATGCTTTAAGCTGTATGTCACAGGAATCGTTATATTTGATGCTATTCGATTGTTTGGAAGAGACTGCCATTCTATAAATCCTTTTGGGACACTGCTATCTGTGGATATCATTGGGTAGATTTGTTTGTTTATTTCTACCACTACACAAGTGAGAACTTTATACAACAGTTCCGTACCTTTTGGCTCAGTAAAAAACTCTCTTACACTGGACTTTATAAGCATATACATATATATTTTTAGTGAACACACATTCCCCCATTGACCTTCATTTAAAGGCACCTTTCGTGCCATTTGTTTTTTTCAAACATCCCTCATCCCCTCACTTTAACTCATTATAACTGCTTTGTGCATTTTTTTTAAAGATGATCATATCATCATTCTAAGCAAATGTTTGTCTCTGATAAAAAGTTGTTTCCCCCCTTTTTAAAAAATAAATAAATAATTAAGGGTATTTTACTGATGTGAAACTTAGCATATTGGGCTCCTTTTAGACTTTAGTGTAAGTCTATAGGAATCAATGTTCAAATATAACATTTTAAATTTAAATTTTATAGCTTCACTGGCTATTTGAATCTTAACAATTTAAATCTCATTTACAATATTTTAATAGGAACAATATTTCTACAGAAACATTTGAATGGAAGAAAGAATGACAAGGAGAACCTGTGTTCTACCATTCAGATGTTAAAGTTGCAAAATATTCATGACACTTTTAGCAATTTTTTGAGCTTCATGTGGAGATTTAGTATTTGTTTCCTAAGATATGGTGACTAAGTCCATTGAATCATCAACTCACCATATCCAGAAATAAAGAAATTTATCAGGTAAGCATAAATTATGTTTTTGTCAAGAATTCACTCCAGATATGTGAACAGGGTGAAACTACTTTTGTTCATTTATCTCTCAAAACACACAAAAAAAAACAAAAAAAAAAAACTATTAATTTATCCCTCAATAAACAAAAAAAAAATCTGCTGGCTCATTATAAACAAAAGATAATGATAATGGTGATGCTGAGGATGCTCAAGACAGCAATTATAATAATATTTGTATCTTTAAAGGGACAGTCAAGTCAAAATTAAACTTTCATGATTTAGAAAGGGCTTGCCATTTTAAACAACTCTCCAATTTAGTATTATCATCAAATTTGCTTTGTTCTCTTGGTATTTTTTGTTGAAGTCTAAAACTAGGCAGGCTCATATGCTAATTTCTAAGCCCTTGAAGGCCGCCTCTTATTTCAGTGCATTTTATTAGCTTTTCACAGCCAGACAGCACTAGTTCACGTGTGCTATATAGATAACATAGTGCTCACTCCCATGAAGTTATTTATGAGCCAGCACTGATTGGCTAAAATGCAAGTCTGTCAAAAGAACTGAAATAAGGGGGGAGCCTGCAGAGGCTTAGATACAAGGTAATCACAGAGGTAAAAACTATATTAATATAACAGTGTGGGTTATGCAAAACTGGGGAATTCTAATAAAGGGATTATCTATATTTTTCAACAATAAAAATGTTCAAGCACAATAAATATATATAATCTCATAAACATTGTAATAAATAGACAGGGAGAAATAGAGTTAGCTAGAATGGATACATGGCTAGATGGACAGACATACAGGCTCATGTATAGATAGATGTGAAGAACATAGGAATATTAAATATGTGTAACATTAAAATATTAATAATAATGATTACAAATTATTATAGATACTGTAAAAACATATATATTTATAATTTTTACAGTATCTGTAATATTTTTTTAATAATAATTCTTTTTTAATATTTTAAACAATGTAATTTTTATTATTTTTATTATTAAATATTTATTTCTTCATATATCTTGTTAATGTAAAATATATATCTATACCTATATAGCTATAGAAATAGATATACATGTAAAGGTATATACAGATATTTAAAGAAATATGTATTTACAATAAAAATAACATTGGAATGTGAATACAGTAAATACACACTAAAGCACATTAAATATTATTATGGAACTATTATTTAGACACACACACATATTTATATGTTCCTTGTTCAGGGAGGAATTGCCTGTTATTTCAGCGCTGGGCTGACCGTAATAGTCAGGATCAGACTGATATACTACAGAAAAGTCTTCTATGTGAAAGCATTACTGGGCTAAAAAGAAACTGCACCAATGTGGTAAATCGCCATAGAACAAGCTAGTAAGTTATTGAGCTGGTTGTTCATTCCTGAGAGTGCGCTTCTCTCTGTGGGAATTATGTCTCCCTAAGGGAAAAAGGGGCAACCAGACGTGGACTCCTTGCTCAGTGTGCTTAGAGGAATATGGCTACACCTCACTGACGAGGCCCAATGAAGGCCGAAACGATCGTCTGGGGTTGCTGTGTTCCTTATTTAAAAAGGAATAGCCTGGTATTTCAGAGGTGGGATCAGATTGATATACTACAGGAAAGTTCTACTCTATAAAAAGCATTACTGGGCTAAAAAGAAGCTGCGCCCAGGTTGTAAATCGTCATAGCACTAACTAACAAGTTATTGAACTGGTTGTTCGCTCCTGAGAGTGCCCTTCTCTCTGTGTGCATATATATGCATATATTAAATAATATTTAGCAAAGCAAATAGTGTTTATATGAGTGTAACAGTATAGTTTAATGTATTTATGTTGTGTTTGGTGCAACTTTTATTTTATCCCTAACCCTTTATGGGAGGTCTTCAGTTGTGCTAACCGGATGCATGTTAAATTTGATTGTGCGGTTACTTACATCTTGTAATATGATTGCTTTTTCCATTGCGCAAAAAGTAAAAAAGAAAAGCATATTGCGTGCGTGCAAAAGTTTAGCGCACCACTTGTAATCTAGCCCTATATGTTTTAATTAAACTGAAGTGTTTAAAAGCAAATATTTAGTTTTAACCAGGCATAATTGGCATGATTATACAATTATATAAATGTATGGTACTTATTAAAGGTACATGAAACCCCCCAAAAATGTTTTCACGATACAGACAGAGTATACAATCTTAAACAACTTTCCAATTTACTTCTAATACCAAAGTTGCTTCATTCTCTTGGTATCCTTTGTTTAAGGAGCAGCAATACACTACTGGAAGCTAGCTAAACACATCAGGTGAGTGTGCAGCCACAAATCACCAGCTAGCTCCCAGTAGCGCATTACTGCTCATGAACCTACGAGTACCTAGGTATACTTTTCAACAAATGATACCAAGAGAACCAACAAAAGTAGATAATAAAAGTACATTGTTTAAAATGTCATGATTCAGATGGAGCATGCAATTTTAATTTTACCTTTAATGTTCCCTTAATGCAGATATACTTTTTTTTAACATTTAAGGTAAACTGCAACTTTGTATAGATTAACCCCTTAAGGACCACAGCACTTTTCCATTTTCTGACCGTTTGGGACCAAGGGTATTTTTACATTTCTGCGGTGTTTGTGTTTAGCTGTAATTTTCTGTACCCACACATATTATATACAGTTTTTCTCGCCATTAAATTGACTTTTTAACAATATCATTATTTTCTTCATATCTTATAACTTACTATAACATTTTTTATAAAATATGAGGAAAAAATTGAAATAAACACACTTTTTCTAACTTTGACCCCCAAAATCTGTTACACATCTTCAACCACCAAAAAACCACCCATGCTAAATAGTTTCTAAGCTTTGTCCTGAGTTTAGAAATACCCAATGTTTACATGTTCTTTGTTTTTTTGCAAGTTATAGGGCAATAAATACAAATAGCACTTTGCTATTTCCAAACCACTTTTTTTCAAAATTAACGCTAGTTACATTGGAACACTGATATCTGTCAGGAATCCCTGAATATCCCTTGACATGTATATATTTTTTTTAGTAGACAACCCAAAGTATTGATCTAGGGCCATTTTGGTATATTTCATGCCACCATTTCACCGCCAAATGCGAGCAAATAAAAAAAATTGTTCACTTTTCCACAAATTTTTTCACAAACTTTAGGTTTCTCACTGAAATTATTTACAAACAGCTTGTGCAATTATGGCACAAATGGTTGTAAATGCTTTTTTGGGATCCCCTTTGTTCAGAAATAGCAGACATATATGGCTTTGGCGTTGCTTTTTGGTAATTAGAAGGCCACTAAATGCCACTGCGCACCACATGTGTATTATGCCCACCAGTGAAGGGGTTAATTAGGGAGCATGTGTGGAGCTTGTAGGGTTAATTTTAGCTTTAGTGTAGTAGACAAGCCAAAGTATTGATCTAGGCCCATTTTGGTATATTTCATGCCACCATTTCACCACCAAATGCGATCAAATAAAAAAAATTGTTCACTTTATCACAAACTTTTTCACAAATTTTAGGTTTCTCACTGAAATTATTTACAAACAGCTTGTGAAATTATGGCACAAATGGTTGTAAATGCTTCTCTGTGATCCCCTTTGTTCAGAAACAGCAGACATATATGGCTTTGGCGTTGCTTTTTGGTAATTAGAAGGCCGCTAAATGCCGCTGCTCATCACACATGTATTATGTCTAGCAGTGAAGGGGTTCATTAGGTAGCTTGTAGGGAGCTTGCAGGGTTAATTTTAGCTTTAGTGTAGAGCTCAGCCTCCCACCTGACACATCAGACCCCCTGATCCCTCCCAAACAGCTCTCTTCCCTCCCCCACCCCACAATTGTCCTCACAATCTTAATTACTGGCAGAAAGTCTACAAGTACTAAAATAAAAGTTTTTTTTAAAAAACAAACATAATTCTGCTGTGTAGGATTCCCCCTTAGCCTCCAACCTCCCTGATCCCCTCCCCAAACGGCTCTCTAACCCCCCCCCCTCTACCTTATTGTGTGCCATCTTGGGTACTGGCAGCTGTCTAACAGTACCCAGTTGGCCATAAAATATGGTAATTATTTTTTAAATTTTTTTTATTATAAAATGTCTCAATATTTTCTGTAGTGTAGTTGCCACCCTCAATATCCAACCCCCAGCCCCTCCCAGATCCCTTAGCTGAAAATTCCCACCCTCCCCAGTCCTCTCTCCCACCTTATCAAAATTTGTATTGTGCCATAGTGTAGCGTTCCCACCCGCTCCCTCTCCCGTACACTAGCCCGCAATCTTCCAAAGCACTTCCTTCACTGATGGCCGCCCACCCGTCTCCCTGCATCAGCTCCCACCCGCCAACGATCACGGCCATCGATGGCTAATACAAAGAGAGTCACAGAGTGGCTCTCTCTGCATCGGACTGCTAAAAAATGTTATTGCAGGATGCCTCAATATCGAGGCATCACTGCAATACCATGAAAGCGGCTACCGCTTGGAAAGACTAACGACGTACAGTGTACGTCCTTGGTCGTTAAGGACCTTTTTTTGTAGGACATACCCTGTACGTCGTTGGTCATTAAGGCGTTAAAGGGACATGAAACCCAAAATTTTTCTTTCATGATTCAGATAGAGAATACAATTTTAAACAACATTCCAATTTACTTCTATTTCCTAATTTGCTTTATTCTTTAGATATCCTTTGTTGAAGTAATATCAATGCACATGGGTGAGCCAATCACATGAGGCATTTATGTGCAGCCACCAATCAGCAGCTACTGAGCCTATTTAGATATGCTTTTCAAATAAGGATATCAAGAAAATGAAGCAAATTGGATTATAGAAATAAAATGGAAATTTGTCTAAAATTGCAGGCTCTTTCTAAATCAGGAAAGAAAAAAAAAATTGGGTTTCATGTCCCTTTAAGGATTCAAGTTTCCTTTTCTATATTTTTGTTATTTGCTGTATTATCAAGCAATGTGCATGTTTATATGAAAACAGTGCATGTTATCCTTATTGAAATGCCAAAAAAGCTCAATCTTAGAATAAAGGAGCCAAATCAATAGTCTAATTCAATACAATCAGTTTGAGAAACTAATATCTCATGGAAAAAAATGTCAGCAAGACCACCCCTCGAAAATGGAGGAATTCATAAAGACTTTTATTCCCCCCTATTTAGAGCAGCGACTGGCAATGACAAAGGAAGCAGCTACTCAGCTACCCAGTGTCAGAAAAATGCTTTGAAAATATTACAAAAGAAGTCAATCTGAATGAAAAAAAAAAAACACAACACTCTCTATAAAACATATTATAAAACACTCCACTCTGGTATATGAAAAACAAAAGAAAAGTTGAAATAAAAAAGTTCAAGAAAAACAAAAACTAAAGAACTGTATCAGCTCTGAAACACCAAGAGATGAGTATGAGAGGATAATACACAAAGACATACAGAATTGATATCTAGGTGAAAAATAGAATGCCGCAGAACACCCTCCATCACTCCTCAGATTGCAGAGACAAATTTAATTCTATTCAGCAAGACTGCTGTACCCTAATAAAACAGACATGTGTATAAAAACTTTATGTTTCAATTAATTACTTAAATGACCACTCATTGCAGTAGAATTGCATAATTAACAAGAACATAATTAAGACAAGGCAATAACACCTACTCAGAATTTCAAGTACATTTTTTTCTGACAAATTTATTTTTCTCAATTTTTCTAGCCCCCAGTATCATGTGACAGACATCAGCCAATCACAGACTAGTATACCCTTTTAGTTTGTGCACATACTCAGTATGATCTTGTTCCCCAGAAAGTGTGAATATAAAAAGACAAATTTGTTAATGAAAGTAAATTGAAAAGTGTCTTAAAACTTTTTCTGAATTATAAATGTTTATTTTGACTTTAGTGTCCCTTTAAATTATAATGCAAAAGGATCAAAAATACTCAAACTGGATTCACTGTGAAATATCAAATGCATTGGAATGTGAACTGAAAATGTCCAAAAATATTGAATTAGCAGACAACAATAAATCATTCAAAAATGTATGCAAAAGTTTATTTTTGAAGGCTGGGATACTTTTCATTGGCGCTTGAATAGGAAGAATATGCTCTTTAATCGGAATTCAGCCTGGCAAATCAGATCTAGTACAAGAAGATGTTTACTTAAAGGAATAGTCTAGTCAAAATAAAACTTTCCTGGTTCAGATAGAACATGCAATTTTAAGCAACTTTCTAATTTACTCCTATTATCAATTTTGCTTTGTTTTCTTGGTATCTTTATTTGAAAAAGCAAGAATGTAAGCTTAGGAACCAGCCCATTTTTGGATCAACACCTCAGTAGCACCTTCTGATTGGTGTCTAAATGTAGCGACCAATCAGCAAGCATTATCCAGGTACTGAACAAAAAATAGGCCAGCTTCTATGCTTACATTCAAGTAAAGATAGCAAGAGAATGAAGAAATATTAATAATAGGAGTAAATTAAAAAGTTGCTTAAAATTGCATGCTCTATCTGAATCATACAAGTTTCATTTTAACTAGACTATTCCTTTAAATCTATATGGTGTGTTTGTATAAAATTATGAATTTATGAGATTATTTGAGAATAAAAAAAATGTAATGTGTTATTAGACAGCTTCTGCTAAATGGGTGTATAGTTTATCAAGATAAAAAAATATGTCCCTTTATGTTTGTGAAAAATGCTAAACCTTTAATACAAGCTAAAAACTAATGTTCATGTTAATTTAATTTCCTGGTCGGTTTTCTCATAATAAAACAGCATGATCTTTTTCATATGTGGATACTTGATACTTGAATTTTTCAACCATTGCCCAATTTGATTGAGTGTATCTAGTAAAAACAACTTAAATTAGTCACTACAAGACTGATTATAAAAGAGTAACTAACTAATGAGGTGGAGCTAATGCATATCTTCCTAGCGGAATAAAAGAAGATGCTATTAATTACAAAGCACAAAACATTGTACTTTAAATTATATTGTAATTTGGATTCAATGATATCTTTTGTTCAGGATTAGAAATTGAATTAAAAAAGTGAAAATATAATTTTCTTGCTATTTGCTTATTCATTTTTTTTAAAATTAAGTATTGGTGTAGACCAAAGATACATTTGCCTTCGATTTTATGGGAATCAGTTTCTATTAAAGTTTAAACTTAAACAAAACTTTGTCATACAAAATACATATTTATAGACTCACGTTTGTATTTTTCTTTCTTTAGTAGTGATTTGTGTTGGGTGAATATTTGAGTTTGAATATTTAGATTGTAGAAGAAATGTTCTCCTTGACATTTGCTTTTCCATTTGAATATTATTTTATAAAATAATTCTTAACTTTGAAATATTGATTCTAAATACTATACTTGGATACTGGTTTCAAAAGACTTATAAATAAAGAAAAAAACAATTGAATGCCTGTATGCCTTAAAATAGTTTTGCCCTTTTTTAATTAATTTGCGGTTTTTGTTGCCACTACTTCTGCTAGCAGGTGGGTGTATGTATCAACTAACTTTTCAGTAGAACCGTTTTTCTTTTTCTAAACCTTTTACCATCCATCTACAAATCATTAAACCTTATTTGGTGTTACTCTTTTTAATAAATTAATTATTAAATGTAGGAATAATATATATTTAAGGGTTTCTATTATAACAACATTCTTCCTTCTACCTTATTAATTATTTATACATTTTAACATTAAAATTTAGTTGTTTTACAAGACATAAGAATGTTAGGCTGATTGCAAATACATGTAAGATTATAAGCACAAAGATTCTATATTTACATCAAAAAGCATCTGAAATGCAAACCAGTCAACCTTCAGCAAGATGCAAACAACTCCATTACTTAAAATGGGACACATCTTTCCAGCCCTAATTACTGAATTTATAGTGAGGGGTTTGAAGTTAGTGAATATACCTTCCTTTGCATATTTTTCCTTCAAATTTTAGTGGATGCAGATCCCCCTAAAATCAAGAGTATATGGGTTATATTTATTATAGTGCGGATGGACATGATACGATGTAGCGTATCATGTCCACCGCACATCGATAAATGCTGACAGCATACGCTGTCCGCATTTATCATTGCACCAGCATTTCTTGTGAACTGCTAGTGCAATACCCTCCCCTACAGATTTGCGGCCGATTAGCAGGGGGTGTCAATCAACCTGATCGTATTCGATCGGGTTGATTTCTGTCTGCTGCCTCAGAGCAGCCGGATAAGTTATGGGGGCCTATTTAACAAAGGTATGTTGGACCTGAAACGATAGTGAGGATCAGGTCCTACAGACCTTGCTGAATCGGAGAGCAATACGCTCTCCGTATTTAGCATTGCACCAGCAGCTCTTGTGAGCTGCTGGTGCAACGCCGCCCCCCTGCAGATTCGCAGCCAATCAACCTGATTGTACTCGATCAAGTTGAATTGCGGCGATGTCTGTCCGCCTGCTCAGAGCAGACAGACACGTTATGAAGCAGCGGTCTTTAGACCGCTGCTTCACAACTAGTGTTTCTGGCAAGATGCAGGCTCGCCAGAAACACGGGCCCTCAAGCTCCAACCGGAGCTTGATAAATGGGCCCCATGGAGCAGCGGTCTTTAGACTGGTGCTCCATAACTTTTGTTTCCAGCGAGCCTTCAGGCTCGCCGGAAACAAGGGGCATACGGAGCTTGATAAATTGACCCCACTAGACGTATTTGAATTGTTATCAACACAGAATATTTCAGTAGTGGAATGTAAAAATATTTCCTAAATGCAGTACAAAAAATCAGTAGTGATGTGCTCAAGGGTACTGCAATTAATCATATTTGCATCTAGGGATAGGTGAATGTTTAGGCACATTTGTTAAAGGGATCAAATGCAGGTTGTATTCATTGGATACAAAAAAGATCACTTTGCCTGTAATAATTTGTTGAATGCAACATTAGAATATTCAAATATCAGTATTTGAATGTTGGTTCTCATTGACTCTTAGCCAATATAAGTCTGTGCATATCTATATTCAAATGTAATATTCAAATATTAAATTAAGTCATTCAAATGTTAACATTCAATATTCTATTGTTAAAACTAAATGGAAGCATGAATGACAAGAGAGCAATTGTTTCAGCAATTCAAATGACACATTTTTTTACTAATTGCAGATGTAAATAATGTAAACTTTAACACTGAAAATGTTAACTTAATTGTATCTAATCTAAACCTATCCAACAGTAAATTCTAATCACATATCTTTAGGTGGATAACGTAGTACCACACAACTAGAAAGCAAGGGACATGTACGGATGTAGGATGAAGGGACTGAAAAAAATAATGCACATGAAAGAGTATATTTTTTATGGAAAAGGTTAACGTTAAAGCTTTTTATTATGATTTATGAAGCACAGGAAGTGCCCTTAGGCCTTAAGGCCTGGTTGCTCACTGACTAATAAGCAAATGAATGACTTATTGGTAGCAGGGTAGTTTTTAGACAATCTGGCTCCCAGGATGAAAATAAAAAAATGTGCCACACCCCCAAATTGGAAAGTGCAACCTACCCCCTTTTTGACCTTCCAGATCTCACTGTAATTTAGTTTTAATTTCTTAATTCAAGATATAAATATTCATAGATAAGCTTCCAAGAAGATTTAATTAGTGGAACTTCTCCTGTTTCTCCTTTACTCCCCCAGCCTTTTGCTTATTATCACTTTTGGGAAAGTACAGTTCTTAGTTTGGAGACCCAATATTTTCATTTTTTTATTTAAAATAAAAAATCTGTTATCTCGTTTTTCATGAAATCCTCATGATTTTAGCATGTTTCCTTTTCTTTTCTTCTCGGCTGCTTGCTACCCTGTATCAGAAATGTCTAAAAGAATCAGACAAATTGGACCACTTGCTTTATTATCTGCAGCTGGCTCAACAGGGTACAGTGGGGTAATTAAGCCTTTGTACTACAATGGTTTTTTATGATCCTGCAAAGACAGTGACCGAAAACTGTGTCTCCAGCAAGACACAGGCTTGGTAAATAATTGGCAACACTAGTATTTCTGGAAACAAGCTTTTATCACATATATGACACTGGATGATAGAAATAAGACAACCATGTCATATATGGTATCAAACTAATCCTCGTGATGTCACAAGGGGATTGCCAATCTGCATTTATGTACTGGATATTCATTACAAAATGTTTTAAGTTCTAACATGTCTGCCAATGACTTAGAGTTCATGACATGCTGTAAAGGCAAGGAGTGGTCAGTTTATTTGCCCACTCGTAAAAGGGGCCTGACCAGAAATCTGATCTTAGAGAAAATGGTATATAACTTTGATTTCAACAATATAATTTTGTCATTTTACATGGGAAGCTGTTCATAAAAGGGTGTCTGACCATTTTCCAATTTCCATTTTCCTGGAAGCAGAAAACCATATTCTTCTGGCAAAGTTATATTTTCTCAGAATGAGAGAGATTACAAGCGTTTAGGATTGAAGCTCTGCCTCTGTCGCTCTAATATAAGGGTGTTCTAGCTCACCCTGGAAACAAGTATTATTAAACAGAATATTAAAGCGCCTAAGAGGAGGTACAGGTCCTGTACCTCCTCTTAGACGCTTTAATATTCTGTTTAATAAAGTTATAGGTTCTGTAATATTTCCTCCCTTTTTATTTAAAAACATGTTTTGCTGTTTGATTTGCTAACATATTTTTCTTATATCAATACACTATCGGGCCGAATTATCAAGCTCTGAATGGAGCTTAATGCCCCTTGTTTCCAGCGAGCCTTCAGGCTTTCCGGAAACAGAAGTTATGAAGCAGCGGTCTGCTCTGAGGCCGCGGACAGAAATCAACCTGATCGAATATGATCGGGTTGATTGACACCCCCTGCTAGCTGCCGATTGGCCGCAAATCTGCAGGGGGCGGTATTGCACCAGCAGTTCACAAGAACTGCTGATGCAATGATAAATGCTGACAGCGTATGCTGTCTGCATTTATCGATGTGTGGCGGACATGATACACTACATTGTATCATGACCGCTCGCACATTAATAAATAGGCCACTATGACTCTTTTTTTGCTCATAATAAATGTTACTTTATTAAGTTTTGCATTTGTCTAGTATTTGAACCACGTTAATGAAAGAGACTGTTTATAATAGTACTGTTTTCTTTAGCTTAATTTTTGCTAAATTGTATTTTGGGATTAGTGTGGGTAGCATTAAAGTGGAGTTTTGGGCATTTTTTTCTAGTTTGAGAACAGACTACAGAATGTTTGTTAACTCTTGCACCCACTGAACTAAGTCACAGACTTGCCTGGAGTGGCTAGACTGTGACAAATTGGGTGGAAAGGCTCTGTTAACCCTTTTTGTGCCAAACAAGTAATGGGTTCAGGGTTAGTCAACCCTTAGCATCACATCTCATCAATAAAATAAGACTTGGGATTCATCATAATTGTTCTAATTAATATGACATATACAGACATATGAACATAAATGATCTAATGATAAAGTCAGATATTAAAAAGTGTTTCCAGGGCAAAAGTCCAAATGAAACAAACATAACATTTTAATTTTAAACTAAAAATCCTGCACCAGGCTTCCCTCCTTG
>NC_069501.1:1172297713-1172380213 GCF_027579735.1 Bombina bombina | reverse complement strand
TTTGTCTATCTATCTGTCTATCTATCTATCTATCTATCTATCTATCATCTCTCTGTCTGTCTGTTTGTCTATCTATCATCTATCTGTCTATCTCTCTTCTATCTATCTATCTATCTATCTATCTATCATCTATCTATCATTCTATCAGTCTGGTAATTTCCTACTTATTGTTTGCTTTCTATTTTTGTTTGGTTTGTATGCTGTATTTAGGGTTGCCAACCCTCTTGTAATTCCTGGTTTGTTCTGTAATTTAATTTAAATAAAATAGCTGTCTCCCATATTATATTGTCTACCTCCCATTTTTTTTTTCCTGGAGGCCAGTCAAGTTCAAATTGAAAAACAAACAAAAAACACTTCCATTAAAAAAAAAAAAAAAAATTACTAGTATCCCTCATCTAATTGAAACAAATTTTTTTTGTATTTGCAGTAGAGGCACTGTGGGTCCCTGGCAGTTAGCTATATGCTCTCTACAGCAGAATAGTGGTTATGTATCATATGTTTTCATTTTGTTGTAAAATGTATATTAACAATACTAATAATTTCTCAGTGGCTGGTTATATTGCACACAATACACATCTGTTGTCTATACTGTTACTAGTATGCTATCAATATTAGATATATAGTAGTAAGGTGTACACCTATTCTAATTGAAGCTATATTTGTTATCCCAGTCACCTTGATACCTGGCAGTTTGCAATAGCCCCTCCTACAGCACCATAGTAGTTACATAGCATACCTTTTCATTTGGGTGCAAAATACATAACACAAATAATTAATAATAATAATAATTGCTCAGTAGCTGGCTCTATTGCACATAGTGCATGTCTGTTGCTTATACTGTTGCTAGTGAACTATCAGTATTCATATATCATAGTAAAGTGTACCCCTTATCTAATTAAAACCATACAGCATAGCTTACTATATGTTATCTACAGCACAATAGTGGTTACATTGCATACCTTTTAATTTGGATGTAAAATATATAACAACAATTAATAATAATAATAATTTCTCAGTGGCTGGCTATATTTCACACAGTGAATGTCTGTTTCCTATTCTAGTATACTGCTAATATTACATATATTGTAGTACGGTGTACCTCTCATCTAATTGAAATTATTTTTGTTATTGCAGTGAGGCACAAGCAACAAAAATCTTTTAGCTCAAAATATATAATTATATTATTTTGTCATAAAATTGTTAATCAATCATAGTGTACGGTTTCTAGCTGCTGCCACCACCATCAGTAGCACCATTCCACCAGCACCATCACTACCAGTGCAGAGTCCATGTCTGCTTCCACTTGTCTAATGATCTGAAGTGGGACAAGAACTGTTGCCTCTGCTTCACAGTCAAATATAATTTTTAAGGCCATTCTCTTCTGTTCTGTCTCAAATAACTAGAGGTGTGGTGGCAGCATGAGGGTCATCTACATCATCTGCTGTAGCAGGGAATCTCATGTCTAACAGGTATGCAGGGCCAACCAATACCAGAACTTTTAGCTGCAGCATCAGTAGCAGTAAGGGTCATTTAATCCCACCCATAAAAGTAAAGGGTAAAATGAGGTAAACTGAAGGTGTGGGTGCTAAATTGACATTGTTTAGTTCCAAGCCTAGTAATATGATCGAGAGGGTGTCTGAGGCCACTCTTTAGTCTACTCCTAAACCACTTCTACCAATGTTTGCTCCAGTGCCACCATCAGTTCTAATACTGCCAGTTCTGTCACTCTCTCAATTTCCTCCATATATTGTAGTAGCCGGGTGGGTTTATCAAAATCAGAAGCTTGTGTCCCAGCAGCAGCAGAACAGACATTGCAGGAGTAGTAGATGATCCCTTGTGCAACGCAAATAAGGACAGAGGGAATTATTGAACAGATTTCCCCAGTCTCTAGTTTGGCTGATGAGGATAAATTATTCTTCTCTAATAACTCATCTATAGTTGCCCTTTACTCTGATTATGAGCCTGACGAGATAGGGAAGGACGATATTCCACTTCTGAGGCTGTGCATTGTGGGTTTTAGCCCTGCAGTCTCTACCTGCATTGATTCTCTCCATCGCCATCATCATCCCCAGATAGTAAATCTGAGCAAGACTTATGAATGTAGGCTCTAGTTCTTATGACACAAGTAGTCAGTGTGTGCCTCATAGCACAACCATTTTATAAGAGAAGTTCATTGTCCATTCTAAAATAAGGCAGTAATGTCGAATCAAGGCCATTTCATCACCAGACATTCCCATAGTACTTGCTGAATTGGGCATGCTAAACAGGCAGCTTGAATTTGTTCTTGTGTTACTGCAGTGAGAGTGCTTGTAAGAAGTAAAACAACTTCTACATCATCTTCCAAATGAACATCCGGTGATGGTAAAGACAAGCAAGATAGGCAATCAGCTGTCACATTTTCATTTTCTGGTCTGTACTCATATGTAAAAGAAAGTATTCTAGCTGACCATCTAGCAATGTGGTTTCCTGCTTGACCCAGTCCGTTTGTTGTTATTTAGTTAGTTTAGTTGTTAAGGCCTTATGATCAGTACGCAGTTTAAATACATGTCCCCATAGATAAGCTCTCCATTGCTCACTGTACATTTGCATTTGTAGAACCTCTACCAACAAGACTCCTAAAGCCAAAAAAGTCAGTAGTTAAGAGCTTTATGGGCTAACGCCAGAATATAAAGCTCTTAACTACTGTGCTCTAAAGTACACTAACACCCATAAACTAACTACCTATGTACCCCTAAACCGAGGCCCCCCACATCGCTGCCATTCTAATAATTTTTTTAACCCCTAATCTGCCGACCGGACATCGCCGCCACCTACGTTATACTTATGAACCCCTAATCTGCTGCCCCTAACATTGCCGACCCCTATATTATATTTATTAACCCCTAATCTGCCCCCCTCAACATCGCCACTACCTTACCTACACTTATTAACCCCTAATCTGCCGACCGGACCTCGCCGCCACTATAAAAAAAAAAATTAACCCCTAAACCGCCACACTCCCGCCTCGCAAACACTAGAATAAAGTTATTAACCCCTAAACATAACTCTAACCCTAACCCTAACACCCCCCTAACATAAATATAATTTATATTAAACGAAATAATATTCCTAAAATTAACTAAATTATTCCTATTTAAAACTAAATACTTGCCTATAAAATAAACCCTAATATATCTACAATATAATTAATAATTACATTGTAGCTATTTTAGGATTTATATTTATTTTACAGGCAACTTTGTATTTATTTTAACTAGGTACAAAAGCTATTAAATAGTTAATAACTATTTAATAGCTACCTAGTTAAAATAAATACAAAATTACATGTAAAATAAATCCTAACCTAAGTTACAATTAAACCTAACACTACACTATCATTAAATTAAATAAATAAATTACCTACAATTTCCTACAATTTCCTACAATTAAATAAACTATTCTATAATACAAAAAAAAAGAATTACAAGCGTTTAAACTAATTACACCTAATCTAAGCCCCCTAATAAAATAAAAAAGCTCCCCAAAATAAAGAAATTCCCTACCCTATTCTAAAATACAAAAGTAATCAGCTCTTTTACCAGCCCTTAAAAGGGCTTTTTGCGGGGCCTTGCCCCAAAGTAATAAGCTCTTTTGCCTGAAAATAAATATTCAATACATTACAACCCACCACCCACATACCCCTACTCTAAGCCACCCAAACCCCCCTTAAAAAAACGAGAAGAAGTCTTGATCCAAGCGGCAAAGAAGATCGGAACAGCCAATAGAATGCGAGTTCAATACGATTGGCTGATTGGATCAGCCAATTGGATTGAACTTCAATCTGATTGGCTGATTGCATCAGCCAATCAGATTTTTTTCTACCTTAATTCCGATTGGCTGATAGAATTCTATCAGCCAATCAGAATTGAAGGGACGCCATCTTGGATGACGTCCCTTAAAGGAACCTTCATTCGTCGTTAGTCCGTCGGGGAAGAAGGATGTTCCGCGTCGGCGGGATGAAGATGGATCCGGAAGAAAGAAGATAGAAGATGCCGCTTGGAAGAAGACATCACCCGGATGGAAGACCTCTTCTTTGCCGCTTGGTTCAAGACTTCTACCGGATGGAGGACATCTTCTTCCTACGCTTGGATGAAGAATTCGGCTCGGCTGGGTGAAGACGACTCAAGGTAGGGAGATCTTCAGGGGGTTAGTGATAGGTTTTTTTAAGGGGGGTTTGGGTGGGTTAGAGTAGGGGTATGTGGGTGGTGGGTTGTAATGTTGGGGCGGGGTATTGTATATTTATTTTCAGGCAAAAGAGCTGATTACTTTTGGGCAAGGCCCCGCAAAAAGCACATTTAAGGGCTGGTAAAAGAGCTGATTACTTTTTTATTTTAAAATAGGGTAGGGAATTTTTTATTTTGGGGGGCTTTTTTATTTTATTAGGGGGCTTAGATTAGGTGTAATTAGTTTAAACTGCTTGTAATTCTTTTTTATTTTTTTGTAATTTAGTGTTTATTTTTTTTGTATTATAGAATAGTTTATTTAATTGTATTTAATTGTAGGTAATTGTAGTTAATTTATTTAATTAATTTATTGATAGTGTAGTGTTAGGTGTATTTGCAACTTAGGTTAGGATTTATTTTACATGTAATTTTGTATTTATTTTAACTAGGTAGCTATTAAATAGTTATTAACTATTTAATAGCTTTTGTACCTAGTTAAAATAAATACAAAGTTGCCTGTAAAATAAATATAAATCCTAAAATAGCTACAATGTAATTATTAATTATATTGTAGCTATATTAGGGTTTATTTTATAGGTAAATATTTAGTTTTAAATAGGAATAATTTAGTTAATTTTAGGAATATTATTTTGTTTAATATAAATTATATTTATGTTAGGGGGGTGTTAGGGCTAGGGTTACAGTTATGTTTAGGGGTTAATAACTTTATTATAGTAGCGGCGACGGTGCGGGCGGGAGATTAGGGGTTAATAATTGTAGGTAGGTGGCGGCAATGTTAGGGAGGGCAGATTAGGGGTTAATACTATTTATTCTAGTGTTTGCGAGGCGGGAGTACGGCGGTTTAGGGGTTATTACATTTATTATAGTGGCTGCAAGGTCCGGTCGGCAGATTAGGGGTTAATAAGTGTAGGTAAGTTAGCGGCGAAGTTGGGAGGGCAGATTAGGGGTTAATAAATATAATATAGGGGTCGGCGGAGTTAGGGGCAGCAGATTAGGGGTTCATAGGGATAATGTAGGTTGCGGCGGTGTCCGGAGCGGAAGATTAGGGGTTAATAATAATATGCAGGGGTCAGCGGTAGCAGGGGTGGCAGATTAGGGGTTAATAAGTGTGAGGTTAGGGGTGTTTAGACTCGGGGTTCATGTTAGGGTATAGGGATAGGTAAATGTTTCTAAAAATTCGAAATTTAAAAAAGAATTTTGATACATTCGTTCATTCAAATCAAATTTCTAATGTTTATATAACATTCTAACATTCTATTTTTTCAATAAAATTCAAAAATATTCGTTCGAATAATAGAATGTTTAGCTATGTAATTCATTCAATTTCGAAATGTAATATTCGAATTCGAATGTGACATTAATTCGAATGTGACATTCAAATATGAAATAGTATTTCTAGTCTACAACTGTGTTTAATAAATGTAATATTCGAATTTGAATGCTACATTCGAATTTGAATGTCACATTCGAATTTGAAGTAGTATTTCTAGTCTAATACTGTGTTTTAAATGTAATATTCGAATTCGAATGTGACATTCGAATTTGAATGTCACATTCAAATTCAAAATTGTATTTCTAGTCTAATACTGTGTTTTTTAAAGTAATATTCGAATTCGAATGTCACATTCGAATTCGAAATAGTATTTCTAGTTTGCAAATGTGTTTAATAAATGTAATATTTAAATTCAAATGTGACATTCGATTTGAATGGGATATTTGATTCGAATGTGACATTCGAAATAGTGTTTCTAGTTTACAATTGTGTTTATAAATGTAATATTCGAATTCGAATGTGACATTCAAATTCGAATGTGACATTTGAATTCGAATGTGACATTCGAAAACTGTAAATAACATTCGAAAATCGAATTTTTAAGAATATTCGTTTTTATCAACATTCTATTATGTAAATCGAATTTCTACAATAGCATTTGTTCTAACATTCGAATTCGGATATAAACACATTCGCCCATCCCTAGGGTGTTAGGTGCAGACTTAGAAAGTGTTTCCCCATAGGAAACAATGGGGCTGCGTTAGGAGCTGAACGCTGCTTTTTTGCAGGTGTTAGGTTTTTTTTCAGCCAGCTCAGCCCCATTGTTTCCTATGGGGATATCGTGCATGAGCAGGTTTTCCCAGCTTACCGCTACCGTAATCAACGCTGGTATTGAGAGTTGAAGTGGAGCTAAGTTAGGCTCAATGCACCCTTTTTTGAGCCTAACACAGCCCCTCAGACAACTCTAAATACCAGCGTTGTTGGAAGGGTGCGTTGGAAAAAAAAGCAGTGTTAGCTACGCGGGTCTTTACCGACAAAACTCTAAATCTAGCCGTAAGTTTGCCAAATAGTATTTTACTCTTGACGGACAACTAATTACAGCTTTGTCTGAAAAAAAAAGTACACACGATCAG
Organism: Bombina bombina; assembly: GCF_027579735.1. NCBI lineage: Eukaryota > Metazoa > Chordata > Amphibia > Anura > Bombinatoridae > Bombina > Bombina bombina. Next base: position 1,172,373,584 of record NC_069501.1, on the reverse strand, counting down.
TTACTTCCCTTAGTGTTATGGTCATAATAATGGAATTACCCTTTTCAAACCATTTTGCTTCAAAGAAGTGATTAAACAAGGCTATGGGCCAGATTGAACAATGTCTGTCCAACATTATACGCTATAGCGTATCATGTCTGACAGACATCACTGAATGCGGACAACGTACACTTTCGGCATTCAGCATTGCATAAGCAGTTCTAGTGAACTGCTTGTGCAATGCCGCCCCCTACAGATTTGCGGCTAATCGACCTCTAGCAGGGGTGTCAATCAACCTGATTGTATTCAATCGGGTTGATTGCTGTATGCCGCTCAGAGGCTAGAGCAGCTGATTCAGTTAAGGAGCAGCGATCTTAAGACTGCTGCTTCTTAACCCCTGTTTCCAGCGAGCCTGAAGGCCATTCGGGGGATAGTAAATCGCTCCCTATGACTTGACTTAGACTGACAATGGTTTTGGCTCAAATTCTAAGATTGTACAGAAAAGATTGCAGTTGGTGAGAAGTGAAAGGTTAGCAGGGGGATAGACAATAGGGCGGTGAGAAAAGTGTACTAATAAAATATTGATATTACTATAATTATCAAATGCTTTTAATTTCAATCTATTGTTTGAATTCTCTTTGTAAAAAAAATGTGCTAGTTCCTGTATTTTCTTGTGTCACAGCTGGCACTGAGTCTTTTAATATTTGGCATTTCATAACACTGTAATTGTGTTACTAAAATGATTGCTTTGTGGGCTTCCTATTGGCATTATTGCAAGTGAACCAAATTCATTTTGAACAAATGTTATATCTGAATATTTGGACGAATCGAATACAGCTATGAATGGAATTCTGACAAACCGAATTGGATGAAAATTTTTAACTCAAGCTTTTGTACGAACCGATTTTTTTGTCTGTGCACATGTCTAATTATTAGTGGACAAAGACACATCTTCTCAATCACATTAAACAAACAGGTCTTTATGTATCAATAATAATCATCATACCTGTTTATAGTGTATATATCTCTGTAAAACATCCTATATTTTAACTACATAGGTTTCTCTCTTACAATCAAAGATTAATAAAGAATATCTGAAATGAATGCATTTGTATATAAAGTGATAGATTTAGATAAGGGCAACTAATGAAATGTTCAATTTAGTTAGTTTTTCATTAGTATAGAAAAAAACTATATTTATTCTCTATCATTTTTCTATATTTAACTTAGAATAACTATCCTTATGAAATTATAACAGACCGATTTCATGGGACAAAGCATAGCCAGTCATTAAAACTTTTGGAAAGATGTATTCATATATTTTTTTTGGTTTCATAAGGGAAAAGGAAACCTATCTAGACCTATCAAGGACAAAACTGCAAGCTAGAGACTAGGGGGCCGATTTTTTAAAGTGCGGACGGACATGATCCGATGTAGTGTATCATGTCCGCCTCACATCGATAAGTGCCTACATTCGGAGCTTGATCATTTGGCCTTTAAATGTGAAGTGTTTAATGTCCCTTTAAAAATAAGCATTACATATTTTCTTTAATCGTCTGTGTTTAGGTAATTGTGAGTTTATTTTGCTTTGGTTAGAACATTTTGCTTTGCCTAGATTACGAGTGGAGCGTTAACTGTTGAGTGCAAGCAATATTAGATTTTTTCTGCTTTTTGTGGCAACGGAAATAGCACTCGTATTACAAGTTTAAAGTAAATGTGTTGGCTTGAGTGCAATCCAATTTAACACGTGTCGCGTTAACTGTTACACAACACTAAAAAGTTGCATACAACATATCAAAAATACATTTAACAGTACACTTAAACTCATAATAACACAGTCTAGCATATTTTATGCCCGAGAGGGAATGCTAAATAGTGCTCCACTCGTAATATAGCCCTTAAAGAGAATGCTGTTTCTCAGCATATAAGTAATGTTTTTATTACTTTTCCTGCATGTATATCTTACATCTGCACAGAAGCTACCACAGCAGACCATTCAAACTATGACCCGTGGGTACATCTGACTGCCAATGTGTTGTTATGTGGCCCTCAGTACTATTGAGCAGGAAACAGACATTATAAGTTTGTGACTAACAGCTAGTTCCACATTTTGTAGAACTGTCACAGTTTGTGAGCTCTGTCCCATTGTCCCTATTGCAGCAAAAGTCCAATTTTCCAGAGAGAAATCAGGGGCTACCCCAATGTCTACTCACAATCCGCACTGGTTTCTCCCATTGCAGGGCAACTCCACATACAGAACACCAGAAGCCCCACCCCCATCTCAACTCCACCCTTAAAACACCCATGGCCACCATCTGAGGTCTCCATCCCCAATCAGCCCAGGAAAGCTTCCAGAAATGATGGGAAAGTAGCATTAGGTAATTAAGGATGTGCACATATAGCTCAATATTGTATTTTTAACTTAAAGGTGATTTTATATATACAGGTAGCCCTCAGTTTATGCCGGGGTTAGGTTCCAGGAGGAATGGTTGTAAATCGAAACTGTTGTAAATTGAAACACAGTTTATAATGTAAGTCAATGGGAAGTGAGGGAGTTAGGTTACAGGCCCCTCTCAAAATTGTCATAAGTAACACCTAATACATTATTTTTAAAGCTTTTAAATGAACACTGTAAATGCTAAACAGCATTATAAACATTATAAAATAATCACACAACACAGAATATATAATTAAACTAAGTTAAATGAACAAAAGCATTTGCTAAACAGCATTATAAACCTAATAAAATAATCACACAACACAGACCTCACTTGCATTTTTCTGCAAACAGTTCTTTCTATGCATTCCAATCTGGACTGATTTATAGACAGGAAGATCTTGTTCCTTTGAAATCTGCTCAATAGCTCAGGTCTGATTAAACTGATTAATTTCAGCTTGCTTGGCTTTGCTGCAACACAAGCGGACAGCTCCACCTACTGACTATTTTAATCAATGCACTGCTTCTCAATGCTTTTCAATAACAGTCACATGACTGGAAAAAAAGGTTGTTATTCTGAAATGGTGCAAATTGAACTGTTGTAAACTGAGGGCCACCTATATACAGGGAGTGCAGAATTATTAGGCAAGTTGTATTTTTGAGGACTAATTTTATTATTGAACAACAACCATGTTCTCAATGAACCCAAAAAACTCATTAATATCAAAGCTGAATAGTTTTGGAAGTAGTTTTTAGTTTGTTTTTAGTTTTAGCTATTTTAGGGGGATATCTGTGTGTGCAGGTGACTATTACTGTGCATAATTATTAGGCAACTTAACAAAAAACAAATATATACCCATTTCAATTATTTATTTTTACCAGTGAAACCAATATAACATCTCAACATTCACAAATATACATTTCTGACATTCAAAAACAAAACAAATCATAGACCAATATAGCCACCTTTCTTTGCAAGGACACTCAAAAGCCTGCCATCCATGGATTCTGTCAGTGTTTTGATCTGTTCACCATCAACATTGCGTGCAGCAGGAACCACAGCCTCCCAGACACTGTTCAGAGAGGTGTACTGTTTTCCCTCCTTGTAAATCTCACACTTGATGATGGACCACAGGTTCTCAATGGGGTTCAGATCAGGTGAACAAGGAGGCCATGTCATTAGATTTTCTTCTTTTATACCCTTTCTTGCCAGCCACGCTGTGGAGTACTTGGACGCGTGTGATGGAGCATTGTCCTGCATGAAAATCATGTTTTTCTTGAAGGATGCAGACTTCTTCCTGTACTGCTTGAAGAAGGTGTCTTCCAGAAACTGGCAGTAGGACTGGGAGTTGAGCTTGACTCCATCCTCAACCCGAAAAGGCCCCACAAGCTCATCTTTGATGATACCAGCCCAAACCAGTACTCCACCTCCACCTTGCTGGCGTCTGAGTCGGACTGGAGCTCTCTGCCCTTTACCAATCCAGCCACGGGCCCATCCATCTGGCCCATCAAGACTCACTCTCATTTCATCAGTCCATAAAACCTTAGAAAAATCAGTCTTGAGATATTTCTTGGCCCAGTCTTGACATTTCAGCTTGTGTGTCTTGTTCAGTGGTGGTCGTCTTTCAGCCTTTCTTACCTTGGCCATGTCTCTGAGTATTGCACACCTTGTGCTTTTGGGCACTCCAGTGATGTTGCAGCTCTGAAATATGGCCAAACTGGTGGCAAGTGGCATCTTGGCAGCTGCACGCTTGACTTTTCTCAGTTCATGGGCAGTTATTTTGCGCCTTGGTTTTTCCACACGCTTCTTGCGACCCTGTTGACTATTTTGAATGAAACACTTGATTGTTCGATGATCACGCTTCAGAAGCTTTGCAGTTTTAAGAGTGCTGCATCCCTCTGCAAGATATCTCACTATTTTTGACTTTTCTGAGCCTGTCAAGTCCTTCTTTTGACCCATTTTGCCAAAGGAAAGGAAGTTGCCTAATAATTATGCACACCTGATATAGGGTGTTGATGTCATTAGACCACACCCCTTCTCATTACAGAGATGCACATCACCTAATATGCTTAATTGGTAGTAGGCTTTCGAGCCTATACAGCTTGGAGTAAGACAACATGCATAAAGAGGATGATGTGGTCAAAATACTAATTTGCCTAATAATTCCGCATTCCCTGTATATATATATATATATATATATATATATATATATATATATATATATATACACATATATATATATATATATATATATATATATTTAGATTTATTTATTTATTTATGAGGTGTTAACTTTTAGCATAAATGTGAAAATAAAGTAATGTAGCCCTGCTTAATTCCTCTTTTAGTGACTAGTTCTCCATAAAATAAATTCTTAATTTTACCTAGTGAGACAACATTGCAATATACTTTCATGGTTTAGTTTGCTCCCTTTTCCTGCAATTTCCTGAAAACTGAAAAAAAAAAAAAACATGGCAGGTTTCACAAACCAAACCTTGCCACATATCTGCCCCTAAATTTCAGCATGTTATATTATCATTTCTTCTGATGCCAAACAATGAAAATTTTGTTCTATGCAACAAGAAGGGAACAGTTACAAGATCTGACAACTGTCTTTGTGACAAGGGGCAGGTCCAAAATCTTATGAGTTATGGAATTTTAAAACTTAGTAAGTTATTAGTTTCGGGTTTGATTTTTATTGAATTCAGGACTAGATTTACAACCCAAGTGCCTGTAGGCACCAAAATCTGAAAATCTCCCCGCTCACCGATTTTTTCCGGTGACCTTAACTAAAATGGCTACCGGCAGTGACACAACAGCACAACACGCATGCGGTGGCCATCTTTGTTAAGGCCGAAGAAAGGATTGGGCATGTACATTGGAAGCCGGATGCCGCACATGTGTATTACACATGATGACTTTAACAAAGATGGACACTGAACATGCTTAGTTAGTTAAGGTCGCTGGCTGACCGATATTTATAATAGGCAGAGACAGGCGCCCCTCTATGGACACATGCCTACTTTGCCTTGTAATAAATCCCGCCCTGATTAAATGTAGGTAAATATGTGTTTCACTTGACCTATATGGACACATATTGAAGCAAAATACATGTGGACTTCTGCAGAAGATCTTTAAAAATCCAAACCCAGTGTTATAAGTTGGGTTACATTCTTGTTTGAATAAGAATGGCAGACACCACCATATCCATATTCTCTTCCTTAACCCCCCTATGCTTTTTTTTTAAAATCTATTTTACGTATTCCATACTTATTTTTATCTAAATCGATAACACATATTTTCCATATTGTTTTTTAAATTTATATTATTGGATGTCCAAATTGAGCACAACAAAATTGTGTAGCAAATCTCCATGAATAAAGAGTGTAACAGCTGTGTGTTTAAAAATACATTTACTTTACTGAATTTAATTATTGATCTGTTAAATGTGTTGTTTTCAGAAACTATTTTATTCCACATATCTTCCTTTTCATGTTTGAAATACTGATATGTTTTCTGTGTAAATTGTATTTGTTTTTAGATGAAGATTTCATCTCCACTATTCATTTTATTTAAATGAATTTGTAATCCCAAAACTTCAGTGATGCATTTAAAATAATATGTTAATCATTGCAAGTTTTTTTTATATCTAATTTGCTTTCTGTATCTGCCAAGATATTGATGTCTATGTAGGGTTGCAATGCACGGAGACTGTTTAAGTAAATTCAGTAGAATTGCTGCATATAAATCAGTGTCTGTTGCTAAAATATTATTGGTTATTCAAAACAGCTTGGGAGAGTGAGATGTATGAATTTCTTAGACACTTTGATTTATAATTTAAGTATTTTAAACTTGCAAAATATTTGTTATAATAAAAAATGTCTAATTTAAAATTACAACAAATATTTATAGAGCAGCTTTTCAACAAAATTAAATGTTTTAAAAATTGTTTACTTTTTATTTTTATGCACTTTTTTGATGTGAAATCAAACTGCTTTTCTGAAGTCTTGCAAAATCTTGTATTGTCTATTGCCCATTACCAGAGATTAAACCAGATCCATATTTACACACCCCTTGAAAAGCCTAGAGTATGGTTCATTTTATCTATCTTTATTTTCCTTTTATATATTTTGTTGCAGAAAGTTAGAAGCATGATGCACATAAACTTCTGCACGGATCAGGCTTTAACTGTGTGTAGCATGTTATAGGGTCAGTGTTCTAAATCCTATTATAAACACTTAGGGCTCGATTTATCAAGTCGTTCTCCTCCCCTGCCCGTACGTGATTGGTGGACTAGACTGGGGATATTTAAAATTTCCACCTAATTCTCCCTTCAATTGCAGGTTCTCACAAGAGAACCTGCAGTCAGGATTTATCAAGCAGCAGTCATCAGACCGCTGCTTCCCTACCCTTTTTTCCGCAGTCTAGCCTGCCAATCAGGGGACAGGGTTGCATGCGAGTACAAAATAGCGCTCATGTGAAATGTTAAATTCGGGCAGCAGAGTGCTGCTCACCAGAGGAGAGCTTAGGTGGACAGGGGCGAATATGTATGCCCCATCCACCCTTGATTTAAAAAATTGAGCCCTTAAAGCTCCCCTGTGGCAGTGGCAAAATACACCTTCCTAAGCCAAATTACAGAAGAACAGCAAAAAAGTAAATAAGTAAAAAAAATAATGCAACTCTATTGCACTTTTTTATATACTGAGAGAGAGGTGCTTAACCAGGAAAGAACAACGACACAGTGGCTTTTTCTTTGGCGGGGCACCACCTGGGAGTAGTCTCTTTTAGCCCAATTGTGCTTTTCACAGAGAAAAACTTTACTGAAGTGTGTCAGTCTGATCCCATTTAAAAATGATAGTCCTGCCCCAAAATACCAGGCAGATCTCCATCTGAACGAGTAACATGGCAACCCCAGATGATTGTTTCGGACTTCTGTGGGCCTCGTCAGTGAGTTGAACTCTATGGAGCTGCAGTTATTGGGTGCATTTCAAACAATCAAAAAATAATATAAATGTTCTTTATAATTTTGGTATTTAAAAATGTGACGTGAATGCCACTTTACAGATCATTAGTTAGGTCTAAAAATACACTTATTGTTCACGTTTTAGAGTGTTAGGGCATTTAACTGGTTTGATAGTAGGGATGGGCGAAAGTTTCGCAACATTCGAAAAATTAAACAAATTTTAACACGATTGTCCGTTTCAAATTTCGAATGTTTCTAACATTCGTTTCATGCATTTGAATTATGCAATATTATTCGAATTTATATATTTGTAATAGTATTTCTAATGCTTTCTTTAAATATAATAATTGAATTATGCAATATTCGAATTCGAAAAATTTGTATTTATATATTTGTAATAGTATTTCTAATGCTTTCTTTAAATGTAATATTCAAATTATGCAATATTCGAAATAGAAACATTCAAATTGATATATTTTTATCTATTATGTATCAATTTACTAAATTCCACATGAACTATTGAACTTCTGAATAGTAGTTTGTTAAATCAAATGTTACATTCGAAATTTCAAATTTGGACATTCGATCTAATTATGAACATTCGAATTCGAAGGTGACATTCGAAAACTGTAAATAACATTTGATTATAGAATTGTTGAGCATATTCGTTCTTGTCAACATTCTAGTATGTAAATCGAATTTCTACAATTACATTCTTTCTAAGATTCGAATTTGAATATAAACACATTCGCCCATCCCTATTTGATAGTTAAAAAAGCTCCTTTAGCTAAAGTATTTGACTACAAACCTAAGATTCTAATGAGTAAATAGACAAAAATTAGACATTTATCATATATAGCTCAATATCCTATCAGTAAGCACAAATGAGAAAATAAATATAAATTAACCCCTTTAGAGGATTGCTTTATTTTTTCTTGACTTGGGCCTGTGCTTCTGAATAATCCCTTATATATTGCCTGGTCTACTTTGTCAATCTGATCTGTTGCCTTGACTTTTTTTACTGAAGTGTTTGAATCTTGTAGCTGAATCTTGAATTTGCCACTAAAATAACCCCTTGTTCTCCACTGTAATTTGCCTATCTTATTGACCTTGCTAGTCTTGATGTCTACATTGATCTTTCCAGGAGGAGGGGCACAACATTAAAGGGACAGTCTACACTAAAAATGTAACGGCTAGATTTAGAGTTTTGTCGGTAACGACCCGAAAAGCTAACGCTGGCTTTTTTCTGGCCGCACCATAAAAATAACTCTGGTATTGAGAGTCCACATAAAGGCAGCGTTAGGCTTCAAAAAAGGAGCGTAGAGCATATTTAACGCAGCTTCAACTCTCGATACCAGAGTTGCTTAGCCAATCAGAATCAAGTTCAATCTGATTGGCTGATTGGATCAGCCAATCGGATTGAACTTGATTCTGATTGGCTGATTCCATCAGCCAATCAGAATATTCCTACCTTAATTCCGATTGGCTGATAGAATCCTATCAGCCAATCAGAATTCGAGGGACGCCATCTTGGATGACGTCATTTAAAGGAACCGTCATTCGTCATTCAGTCGTCGGCCAGGATGGATGTTTCGCGTCGGAGGTCTTCAGGATCCTGCCGCTCCGCTCCGGATGGATGACGATAGAAGATCCCGCTTGGATGAAGACTTCAATTGGATGGAAGACCTCTTCTGCCCGCTTGGATGAAGACTTCTACCGGATGGAGGACCTCTTCTTGCTCCGCTTGGATCAAGACTTCGGACCCTCTTCTGGACCAATCGCTGAACCCGGTAAGGTGAAGACAAGGTAGGGAGATCTTCAGGGGCTTAGTGTTAGGTTTATTTAAGGGGGGTTTGGGTTAGATTAGGGGTATGTGGGTGGTGGGTTGTAATGTTGGGGGGGGGTATTGTATGTTTTTTTTACAGGCAAAAGAGCTGAACTTCTTGGGGCATGCCCCGCAAAGGGCCCTGTTCAGGGCTGGTAAGGTAAAAGAGCTTTGAACTTTAGTAATCTAGAATAGGGTAGGGCATTTTTTTTATTTTGGGGGGCTTTGTTATTTTATTAGGGGGCTTAGAGTAGGTGTAATTAGTTTAAAATTGTTGTAATATTTTTCTTATGTTTGTAAATATTTTTTTATTTTTTGTAACTTAGTTCTTTTTTATTTTTTGTACTTTAGTTAGTTTATTTCATTGTAGTTATTTGTAGGTATTGTATTTAATTAATTTATTGATAGTGTAGTGTTAGGTTTAATTGTAGGTAATTGTAGGTATTTTATTTAATTAATTTATTGATAGTGTAGTGTTAGGTTTAATTGTAACTTAGGTTAGGATTTATTTTACAGGTAAATTTGTAATTATTTTAACTATTTTAGCTATTAAATAGTTCTTAACTATTTAATAGCTATTGTACCTGGTTAAAATAAATACAAAGTTACCTGTAAAATAAATATTAATCCTAAAATAGCTATAATATAATTATAATTTATATTGTAGCTATATTAGGATTTATTTTACAGGTAAGTATTTAGCTTTAAAGAGGAATAATTTATTTAATAAGAGTTAATTAATTTCGTTAGATTAAAATTCTATTTAAGTTAGGGGGGTGTTAGTGTTAGGGTTAGACTTAGCTTTAGGGGTTATTACATTTATTAGAATAGCGGTGAGCTCCAGTCGGCAGATTAGGGGTTAATAATTGAAGTTAGGTGTCGGCGATGTTAGGGAGGGCAGATTAGGGGTTAATACTATTTATTATAGGGTTAGTGAGGCGGATTAGGGGTTAATAACTTTATAATAATAGCGGTGCGGTCCGCTCGGCAGATTAGGGGTTAATAAGTGTAGGCAGGTGGAGGCGACGTTGAGGGGGGCAGATTAGTGGTTAATAAATATAATATAGGGGTCGGCGGTGTTAGGGGCAGCAGATTAGGGGTACATAAGTATAACGTAGGTGGCGATCGGCAGATTAGGGGTTAAAAAAATGTAATCGAGTGGCGGCGATGTGGGGGGGCCTCGGTTTAGGGGTACATAGGTAGTTTATGGGTGTTAGTGTACTTTAGAGTACAGTAGTTAAGAGCTTTATGAACCGGCGTTAGCCCAGAAAGCTCTTAACTACTGACTTTTTTCTGCGGCTGGAGTTTTGTCGTTAGATTTCTAACGCTCACTTCAGCCACGACTCTAAATACCGGAGTTATAAAAATCCCATTGAAAAGATAGGATACGCAATTGACGTAAGGGGATCTGCGGTATGGAAAAGTCGCGGCTGAAAAGTGAGCGTTAGACCCTTTTTTGAGTGACTCCAAATACCGGAGGTAGCCTAAAACCAGCGTTAGGAGCCTCTAACGCTGGTTTTCACGGCTACCGCCAAACTCCAAATCTAGGCTTTATTGTTTAAAAAGAGAGATAATGCCTTTACTACCTATTCCCCAGCTTTGGACAGCCAACATTGTTATAATAATATACTTATTATTATTATTATCATTTATTTGTAAAGCGCTGCAAAATTCCATAGCACTGGATTCAATGATAGGGGTATACAATGACAAAGATTTGTGATAAAATACAAAACATAACAAAACTAAACAAATCTAGTACAGGAGGAAGAGGGCCCTGCTCCGGAGAGCTCACAGTCTATAGGTTGAGGGTGCAGAGACATAAGATTGGGGTAGCTTGTTACATCGGTTGTATTTGCAGCAGTGAGTAAGGCAGTTCATGTACATGTATTAGTTTGGTTCGGATGAAGGATGGAGGAGAGATGGTAAGCCTCTCTTAATAGGTGAGTTTTCAAGGAGCATCTGAAGCTATACATGGTTGGAGACAGTCTTATGGAGTGGGGTAGAGAGTTCCAGAGGACAGGAGCAGCACGTGCGAAGTCTTGAAAGCGGGAGTGGGACGTAAAGATAACAGGAGTGTAGAGACGTAGGTCAGAGGTTGATCGAAGAGGACGGGATGGGGAATATTTCACGATGAGAGAGGAAATATAGTTGGGAGTTAGACTGTTGAGTGCTTTGTAAGTTAGGGTTTATTCTTTAAATTGTATTCTGGAGTGTATGGGGAGCCAGGGTAGAGACTGGCAGAGCGGAGCAGCTGATGTAGATCGGCAACTTAGGTGGATGAGTCTAGCAAAAGCATTCATAATAGATTGTAGGGAGGAGAGGCGGTGTTTTGGAAGGCCATTTAGTAGTAGATTGCAATAATCAATGCATGACAAAATGAGGGAATGAATAAGTATTTTTGTAGTTTTTTGAGTAAGGAAGGGACGAATTCTGGAAATGTTGCGTAGGTGTGAATGGCAGGATTTGGTAAGCGCTTGTATATGTGGGTTGAATGTGAGTTCTGAGTCTAGTTTGAACCCAAGACAGCGGACCAGAGGTGAAGTGTTGAAAATAGAGTCTCCAACCGTCAAAGAAATGTCAGGTGTTGGATGTCTCAAAGAGGGGGAGATAAGAAGCAACTCAGTTTTGGACAGATTGAGTGGGAAGTAGTGTGAAGACATCCAAGAGGAAATTGCAGAGAGGCAGTCAGAAATCTGGTTGAGTAAAGAGGGAGAGATATAAGAAGAGAAAAGATAGATTTGGGTATCATCAGCATATAAGTGGTACTGGAATCCAAAGGAGGCTATAAGTTTTCCAAGGCAGGATGTATAGAGAGAGAAAAGCAAGGGGCCCAAGACAGAGCCTTGTGGTACTCCAACTGAGAGAGGCATAGGATCACAAGATATGTTGTTAAAGGAAACTGAAAACGAGCAGTTTGACAAATATGATGCAAACCAGGAGAGGGCTGTGTCTCGGATGCCAAATGAATGTAGTATTTTTAGGAGGAGAGGATGGTCAACTGTGTCAAAAGCTGTGGAAGGAATAATGGCCTTTTGCTTTAGCTGATAACAGGTAATTTGTTACTTTAGCAAGAGCGGTTTCTATTGAGCGTTTAGGGTGGAAAGCAGATTGTAGTGGATTAAGTAAGGAGTTAGCTGGGAAGAAATTGAGTTATCTGATTATAGACTAGTCATTCCAATAATTTTGATGCCAAGGGAAGTAAGGAGACCAGTCGATAGTTAGAAGGCGAGGATGGGTCAAGCGAGGGCTTTTTTTAGGATTGGTATGATTGACGCATGCTTGAATGTGTCAGGAAATGTGCCAGCGGTGAGCGATTGGTTAAAGAGATGAGTTAGGGTAGGGGTTGGTGAAGCAGAGAGAGAGGGAATAAGTCGTGAAAGAATAGGGTCAAGTGGGCAGGTTGTGAGATGAGCCAAGGATAGGAGTGCAGAGACTTATTCCTCTGTTACAGGAGGGAAGTAGCATAGATTTTTATTAATAGAAGGGGTAGGTAGGATTGCTGGGTTTGAGGGGTGTGAGGTGCAGATCTCTTTTCTAATGGTGTCAGTTTTATTTTTTAAATGATCAGCAATAATCTGAGCAGTGCGGTTGGTAGTGGGCGGGGGGAAGGCGGACATAGAAGGGAGTTAAAGGTTGAGAACAGCTTTCTGGGGTTGGATGCGTGAGATAACACAAGGGAGGAGAAATAGACTTGTTTGGCCAGGCTGAGTGCAGAGTTGTAGGACTTAAGGGTGAATTTATAATGCTGGATATCAGCACAGGTGCATGATTTCTTCCACTGCCATTCAGCAGCCCGTGAGCATCGCTGAATATATCTGGTCTGTTTAGTGTGCCACGGTTGCCGTCGGGTGATTGATATACATTGAAGAGTGGAGGGTTCAGTTTTGTCAAGTGTTGATTTTAGTGCCGAATTATACTGTAGATTCACGAGGTTTGGACAATAGAGGGAAAAAATGTCAGAGAGCAGAGGACTCAGTTAAGTGGAAAAGTCTGTGAGATCCAAGTCATTTAAATTCCTGTAAGGTAGCAGTTTGTTGGGGGCTTGCAAAGATGTAGCAGGTAGAGTAAGAGAGAAAGTTAGTAGATGGTGGTCAGAGAGAGGAAAGGGGAGGTTAAGGGAATTGTAAACAGCACAGAGATTTGTGAAGACCAGGTCTATGGAGTTGTCTTCACAGTGTGTTGGAGTTTTTGTTCATTGGGACAGGCCTAAAGAGGTGGTAAGGGATAGAAGTTTAGAGGCAGTAGGCATGTTATCAAGGGATATGTTGAAGTCCCCTAAGATGAGAGAAGGGATATTACAAGAGAGAAAATGTGGAAGCCAGGCACATACACACACACATACACACAACCTCACACACAAACATACACTCTCACACACACTCTTACTCACACACAAACATACGCTCTCACACACACTCTCACACACACACACACATACACACTCTCACACACACACACATACACACTCTCACACACACACACATACACACAACTTCACACACACACTCACACACACAAACACACACACACACTCGCACACACACACACTCACATACACACATACACTCACACACAAACAAATACACTCTCACACACACATACACTCTCACACACACATACGCTCTTACACACACTCTCACACATACTCTCACACACACACAACCTCACACACACACACACACACACACACACACACTCACATAGACACATACACTCACACACAAACACACACTCTCACACACACACACACACATACACTCTCACACACACACACATACACTCACAAACACACACACACACATACTCACACACACATACACTCTCACACACACTCTCACACACACACACACAACCTCACACACTCACACACATACACACAACTTCACACACACACTCACATACAAACCTACACTCACACACAAACACATACCCTCTCACACACACACACAAACTCACACACACTCTCTCACACACCCACACACACATACACTCACACACATACGCACAACCTCACAAACACACAAATACACACACACACTCACACACATACACACATACACACTCACACAAACACACACTCACACACACACAGAGTTTAGTTTGCTTTTATTAAAACCATTAATCCATAGGGAAGAAAATAAATAATGCATTTTACGCTAGCGGTAATGTTAAGTTTTGTATAACCAAGCCTCTGAATGACAGGCTGTCTGGTATTTACTCGGTTTCATCAGATATCTAGATAATCCTTGTAAAACAGAAAGCCTCTGGCTACATTTATTTAATAAAAAAATAGATGTGTTGCACAGAATACTAAGGGCAGACCTAAACTGTATCAGTTTACATTGCACAGTGGGGGGAAATGCTTGTCTTTCTGTTGTTAGTTTCATTTGACAGTGAATGATTGCAATAGTTTTATAGAATGGGAGGGTTTGAAGTTTATATTTCCTGAAATCACAGGAGGAGATAAGGAATAAGGTTTCCAGTTTGATGGTTCATACTGGCATTTCTGTTCATAAAAGGACTAACTACTTATAAGTTAAGGGGAAAATATAAAAAATGTATAAAAAGAGTCATAGAAAGTCATTCTTTCAAATCCCTCCATGAGCTTGAGATGAGAAGAATAGAGACAGCGTTCATATGAAGAACATTTCAGTTCTGAAGACTAAACCTTTTCAGCATTATAGGGGTCAAGACCTTTAACAGTTCTAGAAGTAACTACAAAATAGATGGAAGTAGCTTTCAAACCCCCCTCCTCTTTATGAACTACTGACTAGCTGCCACATGCTTAGGTGATGTGGAAATCAGCCAAATATTACTTAGACTGGCAGTTTCTGTAAAAAAAAAAAAAGTATTTTCTATTCCTGTACAGTTCTCTTGCAATTTCAATAAAGCTTTGCACCTGCTGCTAGATTGATCATTCATATAGGAGGTTGATTTACTTTAGTGTTTCCAAATTGTGTATCTTGGCAATTATGATGGTTTTGTATATTTTGAAAACATTTGTATTTTTTTCTGAGAATAAGCTTCTATAACCACACACACTATCTTTATATGCCTAACACATTATCTTACATATATAATCATATGCTGTAAATGAATAATGTATGTAATCATTTGTTCAAGTGCTTAATATCCATTGTATTAAACAATCACCATGCATTGTCTTCTTTGATAAACAACACATATAAATATTCAATCCCCTAGTAAATAATTATGCTTAGTAAGGCCCTCAAGAAACTGAAGTTCATTTTGCAAATTGCAGGACCCTGACCCTATATTATTATAGAAAGGGATTGTTTTTATCAGTGTATGAGTTAATTTATCTCTTTCCCTAATTGGCCAGAGTAAAATAGATCAGATAAACAAAACTCAAGAGGCTTTTAAAGGGAGAAACTACTGCTGATCCAATCAGCACGCAGCGCTAGTTACACAGCTGGGTTGTGTGATTAGCACTGCTGATTGGATCAGCACCAGTTTACGCTTGGGATTAGCAGTGTTCTGCTACTTTAACTTTATGTTTAACCGCTTTGTGGGGGTTAAACACATAGCTAATGATAAGGACACACTCTAACAAATTGCATCATTTCATCTTCTCACTATAATGACCCATATGGCAGGGGGCTATGACTGCTCTTCTGTAGGTGTCCATTATAAACTGAGGCAGTGAAGGACTGCATAGACTGGGATTCAACGTTTTCCTCTTTCTTGGTTCTTTTACAGCACAGCTAAGGGAGATACTTCTGCACTATAAAATATTCTAAATAGTAGCTGGAAAAAAACCATTAGCCAGTGTGAATCAGATAAGATGATAGAGAAGCAGTGTTTGCATTTAAAAATAAAAATAAAATATGAATGTTTTGTCATATGAATGTGTCAGCATTAGCAAGTACTGTCACAGGCTCTCTATACTTATTGCAGGTGATTACTGTATCGGTTGTGTGAACTGGTAATTAAAGAACCATTAAATACAGTAGAATTGCATAATTAATAAGTGCTTAAAAGGACATTGTACACTAGATTTTTCTTTGCATAAATGTTTTGTAGATGATCCATTTATACAGTCTATACAGCTTTTTTTTTTAAAAAATAAATGTATAGTTTTGCTTATTTTTAAATAACATTGGCCTGATTTTCTAACCAAGCCCCAAAGTTTTAAATTATACTGATGTATACATACTCCAGCTTGCTCCTTTTTGTGTAAAGGGTCTTTTCAAATGCAGAGGAAGGGGGAGGGGGGGTGTCTGTTTTTTGCTATACACCCACTTTTAGTGGGTTTTACAGCTAACCTATTTAACAGAGCTAAACTTGGAACTTCTAAGTAAGTTTTTAAACCGTTTTATACTGGATTTTTATATTAGTATCTGTGCATATTATTTTTTGTAGTAGTGTCTATTACATGCAGTTATATGAAAATGGGTGTATACTGTCCCTTTAATAAAAAGACAATGCAATTATACTTACTTAAATAAGCAGTAGACATTTTTCTGACACATTTTAAATTAAATATCTGGATGGATGTGGATTCTTAAGCCTGTCAGTGACAGGGTCCGTTGCTGAAGTGTTTGAAGCTTGGTCTCCCTGGACAGGAAGTGACGTCAGAAGTGGGCGTGCCCTTACACGTTTCACGAAAGGCGTAAGAGCCAGCCCACTTCTGACGTCACTTCCTATCCAGGGAGACCAAGCTTCAAACACTTCAGCAACGGACCCTGTCACTGACAGGCTTAAGAATCCACATCCATCCAGATATTGTGAGCTATCTAGAGCTCAAAAAACCACAAGGAATCATCATCTAGCTGTATTTACAGCAGTTCATGTAACTATTTATTACGGTTTTCCATCTACCAACTTATCCACCTGAACTCTGGGAGCTTTTCAGAGCTCAAAACCACCACAAGGAATTTACCTCCAGCTGTACTTACAGCATCCTATACCACAATATCACTAATTTTTATCAGCAAGCTGTTTTTGCACCAGCCCTGATAAAAAAAAAACTCACTACCGGATTTAAAGAAATATACTATATTTCATCTGCTCACCTATTTCTGTCCCTGATCTGGACTATTATCAAAGAGGATTTCTGTTTATCATTTTTTATTGGACATTGGAAAATAAAAGTGTTTTTATTTTAAATTTCACTTTGTGTCCTTGCAAGCATCATTTATACACATCTCATGAGTGCTGCAATTAATATCCACAATTGATCTCATAGTATGTAAACTGAGCACTAATTGGTTTGCATACATAAAGTTTATACCATACTCCAGAGAGGAGAAGCCTTTCAAGTATAAAGAAGGGGAAAAGAAATAAACAGCAACAAGGAAAGAAATCCAGCAAAAAGAATTAAAGTGTCTCTACCTAACTCCAGAGAGGAGAAGTTTGTCTGAAATACCAACATATTTCTACTCCAGGGATATCAAGATTTCCACCTGCTAAAAGTTTCTGCATACTAGCTGGAAACATCTTTACCACAGATAGGGATTACATCCCCTCCATGCTTCCAACATACCTCACATGTTTGAGGTTAAACAAGGTGAGCACATTTAAATCTCACGTTTAGTTTTTGATTGCCTAGTACTGACATACTGCACCATAATTTGGTTTTGTTTTTCTCCATTCTATGTGCGCTGAACTCTGAAACTCAACTCCATACCTTTTTCCTTCACATTCCATTTGATGATAGTGGAATATTCAGAAACTAGCTGCCATTGAAATATATCAGGAGGAACTAATTAGAGCAAAATAACCATTTGCAACATACACAGCGCAGATCAAGAAACACCCAAGCAACACTATATATATATATATATATATATATATATATATATACACACACACACTGTGAACTCTTGCACAAGCTCAGTAGAAGCTGGTGCCTCAGAAAGTGTACATATAAAAGACTGCACAATTTGATATACTCAGGAGACTCTTTTCCACTTTATGTTTCTCTCTGTGTGGGTGTACCACAATGTACAATGTCTTGGTCCCCTCCACTTCTAATCTGGTCTGAAGTCTTTGAGGTTAATTTAACAGATGCCTTGCGGACCTGATCCGACAGCGTGGATCAGGTCCACAAGACTTCACTGAATACGGCGAGCAATACGCTCTCCGTATTCAGCAATGCACCAGCAGCTCACAAGAGCTGCTGGTGCAACGCCGCCCCCTACAGACTCGCGGCCAATCGGCGATTCCTGTCTGCCTGCTCAGATCAGGCGGACAGGGTTATGGAGCAGCGGTCTTTGTGACCGCTGCTCCATAACTTGTGTTTCTGGCGGCCAGAAACAAGGGCCATCAAGCTCCGTTCAGAGCTTGATAGATAGGCCCCTTAGTGTCACACTCTCAGCACTCACTTTCACTGCCCCATATCTAAGCTCTTGCCAAATCTTGCCTTTGCCATGTAAGAAATGTCTCTAGAATTGGACAATTCTTTACCCTAAGAGATCATAAAAATATTAAATTACTCATTTATCCCATCTCACATTTATTACTGCAAAATACTTCTTAAAGGCCTTCCCAGCTACTGTTTGTACCTTCTGCTGACAGCATAATTGATGTCACTCTGAAACTAGTATCAGCCATTCCTTATTGTATGTCCCAACATAGGCTTCATGGACCATATCATAAAAACACTAACTAAGTAAACTCTAAAAAATCCACAATCATTTCCAAATATTTACCAACCTGTCCTCCTCCATTATAACTCCTCTCTCTCCCATCTCCCAACTTTTGCTTCATTCCCACCATGAATCTCTTTACTGCTCTCTATTCAATTGCTTCTCACTTATGAAAGCTTCTAACTCTCTTTGAAAACCTGTTTAGAGATGCCAACAAACCACCCTCATAATTGTTGTTCACCATCTCTAACCTTTACACCATTTCACATGTTCAGTTAAGCAACCCAATACCTTATGTCTCACTCACCCCTAAGTTCAAGATTGGAAACTCTTCAAATAATTTAATAATTTGAATTTAACAATTGAATTGCATAAAGTACTGTTTAATATGTTAAACACTGCATAAATAAAGAGATTGTGTACATAATGAAAATGGAAGTGTCTGTATATATAATAATCTGTATTTAATTATCCATACAGTCTACAGAAAGAAGCCCACTGGATCAGATAAACTGCAAATGCTAAAAACAAAAGAGATTTTCAGATATGAGAAATGCATAAATGTCAGGGTCTATATTAAAAAAGTAGCAAAACTATAGTGACTACTGACTAGTTATGCTTGGAAGCAAACTATGGGCTAGTAATTTAATAATTCAACACTATATTGTTCCATATTAAAAGCCGTGCACAATATACCACAATAAAAAACGATTACTTTGAATGCCTATACTGACATCTAACAAATATTTTCTTTGTAAATGTGATTCATTATTGCAATAAACAATCAGATCTTAAAACAAGTTAAACCCTTCAAATGCTTATAGAAAAATGGGCTAACGTGATAATAGCCTTAAAATCTCGAAGTTCCATGTAAAAGCAAAAAAAAAGATTATAGGATCACCTTTAAAAAAAGCTCTTACTACTCACAAATTAAAGCCAGGAGAGGGATTAGAATGCAAGTGAAGAGCAATCTATGGGAAAGGGTGTGTTATTATTTGTGCAACATTGCATAAATAATAATTCACATTCTGGTATTATAAGTAGATGGTTAAATATTGTAAACAAAACATTCTAACATGGATATATATTTTTTAGAGAGCCCTATAATTTAAGGATAGTGTAGGGAGCATTGTTAGTGCTCTCCTTGTGCACCCTTAACTTAGCACTTGAGTGATATCCTACATGAATTGATACTGTGCGCTCCCATTGAAGTCTATTATGTGAGGGATTAGCTCACCTGCGTTATCTAACATGCAGATGCTAGCGTGCCCTAGACTATCACTTGAGCAATACAAAAATATATATAAGTGATATCGATTGCGCTTGAGCGATGTTAACACACAATAGTTTTAATACTTTTGTGCTCCCCTTGTGAGGTAAATTACCTCACCAGGCCTATTTGTTTTAACTCTAACAAAGCACTCTATGGGGCAGGCCCTATGTCATCTCATTTGCTTTACCAACCACTTAGTCATGAAAAAACAAAAGTTCTAAATGTTTTACACAGGTAGGTAAACAATAACAGTAATTATATATTTTTAAATCTGTAAGCAAGCAATTATACTGAGACGGAGCAATAGTTTAAATACTTTGCAAAGGAAAAACAAAATGTTACTGTCTCTTTAAAAGGAAAAATAAACGTTCACGATTCAGATAGGGCATGTAATTTTAAACAACTTTCCAATTTACTTTTATCACCAATTTTGCTTTGTTCTCTTGGTATTCTTAGTTGAAAGCTAAACCCTGGTAGTCTCCTATGCTAATCTCTTAGACCTTGAAGGCCGCCTATAATCTGAATGCATTTTGACAGTTTTTCACCACAAGAGTTAGTTCATGTATGTCATATAGATAACATTGAGCTCACGCACGTGGAGTTACCCAGGAGTGAGCACTGATTGGCTAAAATGCAAGTCTGTCAAAAGAACTGAAATAAGGGGGCAGTTTGCAGAGACTTAGATACAAGATAATCACAGAGGTAAAAAGTGTATTATTATAACTGTGTTGGTTATGCAAAACTGGGGAATGGATAATAAAGGGATTATCTATCTTTTTAAACAACAAAAATTCTGGTGTTGACTGTCACTTTTAGCTGAATACATTTATATGGAATCTACCTGAAAATTTGTTTGTATGTGCTACTAAAACTGAAGCATATATTCTCACAGACTGACACCTAATAAATACATTTATTTTCAAAAGAAAACAATAAATACTAACTTGAAGAAAAAAATAATAATTATAAAATTGCTTCTCCTATCTTTTTATATATTTTACTGAGTAGTATGCATACAAACCTCATGTTGGAAACATGTCAAATATAAAATAAAATATATTTAAATCATACATAGCGTAAATGTTATCAATGGTCCATAAGCTCAAATCTATTATACAGAGATAAGCACTGCAGAATGTTAATAAATAGAATGCTTTCATTCTAAGCATTCTGCAAGTTCTGTTTTCAGAGGTTAATGGAGTGTGGAATAAATGTCTTCTATAAAAATGATCACTATTCCCAGTTATGTAAACAAAAAAAATATTATTTTAAGATATTAGAAAATAGTAGTTAGTATTTATATAATATTGTGCCTAATTAAACATTGCAAATCCTTAAAGGGACAATCAACACCAGATTTTTTGTTGTTTATAAAGATAGATCTTCCTTTATTGCCCATTCCCCAGTTTTGCATAACCAACAATAATAATACACTTTTTACCTCTGTGATTACCTGGTATTTAAGCCTCTGCAAACTGCCCCCTTATTTCAGTTCTTTTGACAGACTTGCATTTTAGCCAATCAGTACTGACTCCTAGGTAGCTCCACGTGCGTGAGCTCATTGTTATCTATATGACACACATGAACTAAAACTGTAAAAAATGCATTTAGATTAGAGGCGGCCTTCAAGGTCTAAGAAATTAGCATATGAACCTCCTAGGTTTAGCTTTCAGCTAAGAATACCAAGAGAACAAAGCAAAATTGGTGATAAAAGTAAATTGGAAAGTTGTTTAAAATTACATGCCCTAACGCAGGGGTGTCCAAACTTTGCTCTCCAGAGGTTTTGGAACTACATTTCCGATGATGCTCAGCCAGCATTTTATCTAGCTGAGCATCATGGGA
This sequence comes from Bombina bombina, assembly GCF_027579735.1. Lineage (NCBI taxonomy): Eukaryota > Metazoa > Chordata > Amphibia > Anura > Bombinatoridae > Bombina > Bombina bombina. The sequence continues at coordinate 1,172,351,650 of NC_069501.1, read as the reverse complement.
AATGTAGTTCCAAAACCTCTGGAGAGCAAAGTTTGGACACCCCTGCCCTAACGGAAATGAAATGAAAGTTTATTTTGGACTTGACTGTCCCTTTAATATATGTAGTGCAAATTATTTATGGTTTACTTACTCATACATCAGCCATATTTGCCACGTTGTGGTATCAGGAATGCAAATGTCATACTCATGATCAAGCCAGTGCCATTTTTGTTGTGACCACTGCCATTTAATTAAGTATATAAGAATATTATCATGTGATCTAATGAATGTCTTTTTGGCTTGTAAAATACACAATTCACAACATTTTAACAAATAATTTTCCTTTTAACCATGTGATATTCTAAGTAACTGGTTTAACTATAATTTAAAGCACTTTTAGAGATAGTAATAGCAATCTATAATAAAAATAAAAAAAATAGATTTTTTAAGTATTACATATTTTTATTTTGACAAATTAATTTTCTTGTCCTGAACAAAACTACTTTTGGTTCTCATGTCCCTGTCCATCAAGACAGCTGAGGGAGTTTTCATTATGATCCAGTGAGCAATCTCTCCCTAGGGATGATTTCTTTTGTAGGTCAACATGCATTTCCTATTCTGTATCAATATCAATTTTAAAAAAGCATTAACGTGAACTTTGTGCACAAAAATATGTTTAACATATCTGATGTCTTCTCTTCCATATTCATGAGATGTTTTACCTAAATGTTAATTAATTAGAAACAAAATAATAATGCTATATAGGTACCTGGGTCACTTGATTGGCGTTTCCATGCCTATTTTATAATAATAATAATAATAATAATAATAATAATGCATATTTTTATTTATGTGGCACAAGCACAAGTACAAAGTTCCACATTAAAGTGAAGGTTAAGTTACCTGTATCACAAACTCTAATTCAATTCTATTTGCCAAATAAATATGAGTCTCATTCATTATCTTCTTCACATTGAACGTTTTTAAAAGTTATCGCCATATGAAATCGCAATTTTAATGTAATCCAAATCAACCCGTATTTTTTTTGTTTTTTTTTATTACTTGATCACATTCTCAAAAGCACCAATTGAAAATCTTGCTGTTAGGCGGCCGTCACCCGCCTCATATTTTAAATGCGCATGCGCTGCTGTCTTATCCTCTGTTTAGGACCCCAAGCACGCTCCCGTTTCGCTATGTTGCAAGCAAACTGCGATTAACGCATGCGCATTGATTATTTAGATTGAATGGTATCGCATGCGCAGGAGTTGTTGACATCAGCGTTTTGTGCATGCGCAATAGTTTGGATCGTTGTGCACGCACTTGGGAGATGCGTATAGAGCGGGTGGGAGGAAAGGTGGGGAGGAGTTTGGACGGAAACGGTAGGAAGATTAATATATATTATAAATATCGAAATTCATAAATTAGATAAAAATAAACTTAGTGACCAACTTAATTTGCTATTAATGAATGCCTTTAGCTATTCAAAGCATGAAAACTTTACCTTCACTTTGAATTTGATTTTTATCTCCCTTTTGTAATTTATGACTCCATGAAATCCTTTTGTTTTCTTACTTAAAGGGACATATATTAGTAATTGTATACATCAAGCAATAACTGTGTATCATGTGCTAGGTTCATGGTAAGGATGTGCTAAGCATCCTGGGGACAGTGTGATAAAACACTTGCTTTCATTGTTATGTTAAAGGAAATGCACGTAGAATAAATTAAAGTATGTTGCAAAAAGTGCAATGTCTCTTTTACTTGTATTAAACAAATTGTGAAAGTAACCCACCATTTTTAACTAGAAACTAGACAAGCAGATGAAGCTAATTTGCCTTTGTGTCTCTTTCCATATCTCTTTACTAGTCACCCAGGTGCAAGTAACAAGCTGTTTTGTTGATAAATAATTTCCTATAGTTCATTTTTTTGTTAAGAGCAATAATTATTAAGCTTCAATCAAGAATGGTAATTAAAGGGACAGTCTACACCAGAATTTTTATTGTCTAAAAGGATAGATAATCCCTTTATTACCCATTCGCCATTTTTTGCTTAAACAACACGGTTATATTAATATTCTTTTTACCTCTGTGATTACCTTGTAGCGTATCATGTCCGCAGCATATCAATAAATGGTGCTTGTGAACTGCTTGTGCAATGCTGCAGATTCACGGGCAATTGGCTGCTAGCAGGGGGTTGTCAATCAACCTGATTGTATTCGATCGTGTTAATTTCTGTCCGTGGCCTCAGAGCAGGTGGACTAGTTATGGAGCAGCGTTCTTTAAACCGCTGCTTCATAACTTCTGTTTTCGGCGAGCCTGAGAGCTTGATAAATCGGCCCCCTTGTATCTAAGCCTCTGCAGACTGCCCCCCTTATTTCAGTACTTTTAACAGACTTGCATTTTAGCCAATCAGTGCCCTTTCATAAGTAACTCCGCGGGCGAGAGCACAGTGTTATCTATATGACACACATGAACTAACTCCCTCTAGCTGTGAAAAACTGTCAAATTCATTCAGATAAGAGACGGCCTTCAAGGGCTTAGAAATTATAATATGAGCCTACCTAGGTAGGTTTAGCTTTCAACTAAAAATACCAAAAGAACTCAAATTTGATGACAAAAGTAAATTGGAAAGCTGTTTAAAATGACATGCCGTATCTGAATCATGAACATTTAATTTTGACTAGACTGTCCCTTTAACAGTTATAATGAAATTCTTTGGTTCGGCAAACCCCCATGCAACTTTTCCACACTTGTTGTAGAATCTAGAGATAGCATAAAATGGTAGAAAGTGTGCAGAGAGAAATTGTAGGTGATATTGCAGGGAGATTGTAAGTGAATTGAAAATGAAAGCATCAAATCAAATCAAATATATCCAATAAGCTTATATAGCCTGCAAGTCAACATACTGTATATAAAAAAGTATTAAGTCATTCAAGTTATGGATAACTTTATTTATATTTCAACATTGACAAATTACTTTAATTCACTGTCCTTACCAATTCTGTTAGATACTATGGGGTATATTTAACAAATGCCAGGTGAATCATGTCCGCATATGCTGTCGGCATTTAACATTGCACAAGTCCCCTGCACATTCGCTGCCTATCAGCCGCTAGCAGGGGGTGTCAATCATGATTGCAGTCCGCCACCTAAAAGAGCAGCATATAGCTTTAGGAAATTACTCTTGAATCTTTTATCCTTTAAGTGCAAAATGCTTGGGAAATAAATGAGTGTCTGAGACCTTATTTGCTACTTGTGGCTTCCCTCTATTCCTATATCTCCCTCCATTAGCTCCAATAGCCATGGATCCTTCACCAGTTCTTCAGATTTGCTCTTGCAAATGAACAACATTTTAAGTAATGGCTGGAACAACACCTATAAATGTTTAAAGAGACTTTATACCCATAAGCTAAATCAGTTGAAAGTGACGCAGCGTTACTGCAAAAACAGTAAAAAAATATCACATGAACACCCCTATAGAAAAAAGAAGATATCCAAGTGAGCAATTAGCACACAACTTCCATTTTAAAACCAACATGACATTTTCACGCAAAAAATACTTTTGCTAAAATAAAAAGACAATCTGCCTCAGTTGGGTTTTACTAAACCTTCCCCTCTGTGAGACTGTTTTTCCAACATAGATCTATTAAGACTATCAGAAGCTAAACTGCACCGTGTAACCCTATGTCTTGACTAAGGCAGACTCTGATTTGTTTCATGTAGCAATAATATGTTGTGGCCCAAGTTAGCTTAAAGGGACACTGAACCCAAAAATGTTCTTTTGTGATTCAGATAGAGCATGCAATTCTAAGCAACATTCTAATTTACTCCTATTATCAAATTTTCTTCATTCTCTTCGTATGTTTATTTGAAAAGCAAGAATGTAAGTTTAGATGCCGGCCCATTCTTGGTGAATAAACTGGGTTGTCCTTGCTGATTGGACAGCACCAATAAACAAGTGCTGTCCATGGTACTGAACCAAACATTTGCTGGCTCCTTAGCTTAGATGCCTTCTTTGTCAAATAAAGATAGCGAGAGAACGAAGAAGAATTGATAATAGAAGTAAATTATACAGTTGCTTAAAATTGCATGCTCTATCTGAATCATGAAAGAAAAAATTTGGGTTCAGTATACCTTTAACTCATTTTAGAAAAGTTTAGATTTTAATTTTACTCTTAGAGCAATACTGGCTGTGATTTATCCTGATTGGAAAGAAAAAAGCAATATCTGCAAATAAGTGTCTGGTTTTGCAACAGTGTTTTCTGTTTTTCTTTTTTATGGAAAATCCTAATTTTCCACAGCTCTTTCTTGGACATAAACAGTCCAGAAGAATTTTGTAATTCTAACCAGATTGTGGAAGGGTTTTCTTTACCTTATAAAGCTGAGCAGGTGCAAAAACTTACCAGACAAACATTCATTTTCATATACAAAAACAGTGCTAAACCTGGAAACGAACAATAACATAATAGCTTGTTCTACAGCTAGTTACCACCTTAGGAGCAACCTCTTTTTGCTCAACATGTGCCTATAACAGAGAAAAACTTTCCTGTAGTATATCAGTCTGATCCTGACTAAACAATGCAGTCCATTTCCAAATTACCAGGCAATCCCTCCCTGAAAAAGGGAAACAGCAATACCCCAGACGTACGTTTCGGTCTAATGTGGGCCCCGTCAGTGAGGTGCAGCCATATCCATCTAGACCAGGGGAATCAAGCTTAATGTATCTGGGGGCCACTGTTCTTTGTCCATGGGGGCCACTTGAACTAAGTATGTGCTCTGGAACTGGATATACTAGGAACTGGAAAAGACATTTACCCAAGTAGTATTGCATGATTGGAGCTGTAGCCAACAAAAGACATACACAGTCATCTATATTTATCTTGTGAGTGCCAAGTTAAGTGATCGTTCTGGAACTGTATAACAATGTTATCCAAGCAATGCATGGTGGAAGTCTACACTGGACACTTGTCTTTATATTTATTTTGTGAGTGCCTATATAGAATATCAACTAATTACACCTTTTAGAACCTTAAAAAAAAAAAAAAGCCCAAATTAATGGTTTACCTATTAAACAAAGGAGGGCCAGATGAAACTATCTTGAGGGCCGCATATGGCCCCAGGGCCTGTACTTTGAGACCACTGATCTAGACACACTGAGCAACGGGTCCACGTCTGGTTTCTCGCATAACCCTTAGGGAGACTTCCTTCAGGGTTATAATTTGTATGTACAAAAAGAGAGAAGCGCAAAGCATTGTTTCGTTTTTCAGGGCAAAATCTTACAGTAATATTGTTTATTATATTATTGCATAGTATATAGTATTGCATGCAATGGATTTATCCTGTAACCTATACCTTGATGTTTAAACATGTATGGTGACAAGCTGTTTAAAATTCCTTTTATGACATTAAATTTTGTTCTGTATGAACCATTTTAACAGGCTATGAAAAAAATATATATTCTGTTATAACCCTAACCTCTAACAAAATCTTACATGCTAGTATTTCCCAGATCTAAGAATTATCTTAATTCATTTCCTTATCTTTATATAATAGCAACAGAGCACTATAGTTTTGATAAGAAATCCTGAACTGAACTCTGCAGATTATACAGCTTTAATCTCATTACATATGTGTTATCTTTTTACAAAAAGGTAACTTCAAATGATACAGGGAACTGATATGAATATATAGCTTTGAACATCTTTGTAAAAATGCCTTGAAATATGAAACAAATCACAAGCAATGACATCTTAATTTTAGTTTGCAAATAAGAAAGCTTATGCACACCATCTAGAATACGAAAATGAGATCATTTCTATGCAAGTTTCTTTGTAAATTTATTGGAAAATGTAGGTAAATGAATGATAAAATGATGTGTGGGCAGAGAAAATATGCAGCATGAAAAAGGCAAAAATGTATTTTCTAAAGATCAAGACTGTTAAAATAGAAGCTTCTAAAATCCAGCAAAATCTATTGAAATGTATTTTCTTATAGATTGGAAAAATCAGATGACTCAATTTGTGGTGGTTCTATGGGAGTGCTCGGAGGTGCAAACATACGGCTTGATTACGAGTTGTGCGTTAGGGTTAAAAAGCAGCGTTGGCCGGTCCCAAAGCTGCTTTTTAACGCCCGCTGGTATTACGAGTCTTGAAGGTACAGGTGTACCGCTCACTTTTTTGGCCAGACTCGTAAATACCGCAAATCCACTTACCTCCATTGCGTATCCTCTTTTTTCAATGGGACTTGCATAGCGCCGGTATTACGAGTCTGACCAAAAGTGAGCGGTAAACCCTCTTCTGTCAAGCCTGGTACCACATTTTAAAGTCAGTAGTTAAGAGTTTTACACTACAACGCCGTAGTATAAAACTCTTAACTAACGTACTAAAAAGTAGACTAACACCCATAAACTACCTATTAACCCCTAAACTGAGGCCCTCCCACATCGCAAACACTAAAATAAATTTTTTAACCCCTAATCTGCCGAACCAGACATCGCCGCCACTATAATAAATATATTAACCCCTAAACCGCCGCATCGCAAACACTAGTTAAATATTATTAACCCCTAATCTGCCGGCCCTAACATCGCTGACACCTACCTACATTTATTAACTCCTAATCTGCTGCTCCCAACATCACCGCCACTATAATAAAGTTATTAACCCCTAAACCTAAGTCTAACCCTAACCCCCCCTAACTTAAATATAATTTAAATAAATCTAAATAAAATTACTACAATTAACTAAATTATTCCTATTTAAAACTAAATACTTACCTGTAAAATAAACCCTAAGATAGCTACAATATAACTAATAGTTACATTGTATTTAGCTTAGGGTTTATTTTTATTTTACAGGCAACTTTGTATTTATTTTAACTAGGTAGAATAGTTATTAAATAGTTATTAACTATTTAATAACTACCTAGTTAAAATAAAGACAAATTTACCTGTAAAATAAAACCTAACCTAAGTTACAATTACACCTAACACTACACTACAATTAAATTAATTACCTAAACTAAATACAATTAATTACAATTAAATAAAATTATCTAAAGTACAACACCCCCCCACTAAATTACAGAAAATAATAAACAAATTACAAGATTTGTAAACTAATTACACCTAATCTAATCCCCCTAACAAAATAAAAAAGCCCCCACAAAATAAAAAAGCCCTACCCTACACTAAATTACAAATAGCCCTTAAAAGGGCCTTTTGCGGGGCATTGCCCCTAAGTAATCATCTCTTTTACCTGTAAAAAAAAAATACAATCCCCTCCCAACATTAAAACCCACCACCCACACAACCAACCCTACTCTAAAACCCACCCAATCCCCCCCTTAAAAAAACCTTACACTAACCCCTTGAAGATCACCCTACCGTGAGACGTCTTCACCCAACCGGGCAGAAGTGGTCCTTCAGATGGGCAGAAGTCTTCATCCAACTGGGCAAAAGTGGTCCTCCAGACGAGCAGAAGTCTTCATCCAGACGGCATCTTCTATCTTCATCCATCCGGTGCGGAGCGGCTCCATCTTCAAGACATCCGACGTGGAGCATCCTCTTCATCCGGAGTCTTCTTCAACAATGACGGTTCCTTTAAGTGACGTCATCCAAGATGGCGTTTCTTCAATTCCGATTGGCTGATAGAATTCTATCAGCTAATCGGAATTAAGGTAGGAAAAATCCTATTGGCTGATGCAATCAGCCAATAGGATTGAGTTTGCATTCTATTGGCTGATTGGAACAGCCAATAGAATGCAAGCTCAATCCTATTGGCTAATTGGATCACCCAATAGGATTGAACTTCAATCCTATTGGCTGATTGCATTTTACCTTTCATGATTCAGATAGAGCATGCAATTTTAAGCCACTTTCTACTTTACTCCTAATATAAATTCTTCTTCATTCTCTTGGTATCTTTATTTGAGAAAAAGCTGGAATGAAAGCTTAGGAGCCAGCCCATTTTTGGTTCAGCATCCTGAATAGCGCTTCCTGATTGGTGCCACCAATCAGCAAGCGCTACACAGGTGCTGAATTTAAAATGGACCGGCTCCTACACTTTCATTCCTGCTTTTCAAATAAAGATAGCAAGAAAATGAAGAAAAATTGATAATAGGAGTAAATTAAAAAGATGCTTAAAATTGCATGCTCTATCTGAATCATGTAAGGTAAAATTTATGTTTACACCTAACACCCTAAACACCCATAATCTGCTGCCCCCGACAACGCCAACACCTACATTACACTTATTAACCCCTAATCTGCCACCCCCGACATCGCTGACACCTACATTATACTTATTAACCCCTAATCTGCCGCCCCCAAAATCGCTGACACCTACCTACACTTATTAACCCCTAATCTGCCGCCCCAATGTTGTCGCTACCTACCTACACTTATTAACCCCTAATCTGCCACCCCCAACGTCGCCGCCACTATACTAAAGTTATTAACCCCTAAACCTAACCCTAAGTCTAACTTTAACACCCACTAACTTTAATATAATTAAAATAAATGTAAATAAAAATTACTATCATTAGCTAAATAATTCCTATTTAATACTAAATACTTACCTGTAAAATAAACCCTAAGCTAGCTACAATATAACTAATAGTTACATTGTAGCTAACTTAGGTTTTATTTTTATTTCACAGGCAAGTTTGTATTTATTTTAACTAGGTAGACCAGTTAGTAAATAGTTATTAACTATTTACTAACTACCTAGTTAAAATAAATACAAATTTACCTGTAAAATAAAACCTGACCTGAGTTACACTAACACCTAACCTTACACTACAATTAAATCAATTACATTAATTAAATACAATTAAATAAATTAAAAAAAATAAACACTAAATTACACAAAATAAAAAAGAAATTATCAAATATTTAAACTAATTACACCTAATCTAATAGCCCTATCAAAATAAAAAGCCCTCCCCCCAAAATAAAAAAAACCTTAGCCTAAACTAAACTGCCAATAGCGCTTAAAAGGGCCTTTTGCGGGGCATTGCCCCAAAGAAATCAGCTCTTTTACCTGTAAAAAAAAAAATACAAACAACCCCCCTACAGTAAAACCCCCCACCCACACAACCAAACCCCCCAAATAAAACCCTAACTAAAAAACCTAAGCTCTAGTGCCCTTAGTGTGATAATTGTGCTCTGAAGTGTTGAGTTAAAGGGACAGTATACACTCATTTTCATATAACTGCATGTAATAGACACTACTATAAAGAATAATATGCACAGATACTGATATAAAAATCCAGTATAAAACTGTTTAAAAACTTACTTAGAAGCTGTCAGTTTGGCTCTGTTGAAAAGGTAGCTGGAAAGCCCACTGCAAGTGGCAAATAAGACACTCCCCCCCCTCCCCCTTCTTTTGCATATGAAAAGACCCTTTACACAAACAGGAGCAAGCTGGAGTAGGTAGTCGAGCGTATTCACATAAAACTTTGGGGCTTGGTTAGGAGTCTGAAAATCAGAGCAATGTTATTTAAAAATAAGCAAAACTATACATTAATTTAAAAAAAAAACTTTATTGGCTATATAAATAGATTATCTACAAAACATTTATGCAAAGAAAAAATGAGTGTATAATGTCCCTTTAAGTGTTGTGCTCAAGTTTAATCTAAAATACCTATTTAAAATGTAATGATTTTTAAGACCTAAAGTAGATAATTATTAAAAATAGTATAGTACAAGAAGAACCCCACTACTTATTTTAGATCATCTTTGCTATCCAAAATGCAGATATTAGTGCATCCCATACTATCATTGAAGTGATAAAAAATTACTTTGAACTTGTAATATGAGCACAAAAATAAAAGCGCAATTAATTGTGCTCAATTAATGTTATGTACAATAGGACAAATATGCTTATGCTCCACTCGTAACGTAGCTGTTTGAAGATGTTTGAAGATGTTTAGGGATTAGTGTAGAAATTATTAGAGATGTGCATTCTTTTTGTGCTGAATGTCAATTTGTAATGAATGTCTGAATGTATGTATCTATATATATATATGGGTGTTAGGTATTTTTTCCAGTTTGCATGTTCCATTGAAATCTATGGAAGAATACGTTAATGCGGTTGCGATAGTCAAAGTTCAACTCTTTGCGCGTGTCGGCTTTTCACTCTCGCTCTAACTTTTTACTGTCAACTTTTAGTACAAGCGCAACCCGACGCACGCAAAAAGTTTACTTCTAGCAAAGTTAACACAAGAGCGGGAGTGCTAAATAGCGATCCACTCATATTTTAGTACTTGAAGGGGCATTAAAATGCTGTGCACAATTAGAATAGAATGTTTACTTTTCACTGTTCTATTGTTTTTCTTCTTGTGCCTGCAGCTGTCTTTAAAGCCATTATCCTTTTTTAAGATCTTAAAGGTCCCAGATGATGAAGCTTTTTGACAACTGTATTGTGCGTTTCAGGTTTCCATGCACCAAGAGCTACATATTTCTACAGCTTCTACATTGCATTACGCTATATTATTCCAGAAGTGCTTTTCATTTTATATATTTTTTGGAAATATTTTGTAAAAATAAATAAAAAGAGAGAAAGGTCACACTCTGTATCATGCACACGTAACTACTGTCAAAATGCTGGCATCATCGCTGTTATAATAGCAGTGGGCAGCACTTCTGTCACAGGGTGTAAGAATAGGTGTGCTCCAAGATGGTAGCACCCAGTGTAAAATGATGAATTTTCTAAGTGGCAGGTTTAAAGTGATGGTTATTTCTCCACTTTTTAAAAATTAGATCTGGAATGTTAGTGATATTTTAGATGGAATTTCATTCATCAGTTATAATGAAGATGCGCTATAACTTACTTTTTAATATAGATATAAAATTCAAATACCCATCGCTCGCCCGCCCGCCCACTTCAAAAGTAAATTTTTCTGTTAGCTAAAGTTTTGAATTGTTCTCCCATCAGCACTCTAGCTACAACAAAAGTGCCATATGGTGAGAACGCTGATTGGACAACAATTCAAACCATTAGCTTACAGAAAAAATGACTTTTGAAGTGGGCAGCGGCGCACTGGAAATTTGAATTTTATATCTATATTAAACATTAAGTTACAGTGCATTTTCATTACAACTGATGAATGAAACTCCATCTAAAATATCACTAACATTCCATATCTGTTTTTATAAAGGGGAGAGGTTACCATCTCTTTAAGCTGTTACATTGGAGAATGGTTTTGGTCAGAGTTGCAGGCTTAGAGGGAAATACAATAACATGGTGAGTAGTAACTATTATGTTGAAGTTATGGCCAGAAGTTTAATGACCCTTTAAGATCTCTAATCTAGCTACATTCTAGAAAAAAATTAAGTAAAAATGAATAACTTAAAAGAAAGTTTAAAGGTGCTCAAACAGCTAAAAAAATATATTTTTTTTATTATCATCCCTTAAAAGCAGGAGTGTCTATGGATCAGAAACTACTGAGCAAAATATACATAGGCCAATATGTAGCTACAATTCTATATTAGAATTGAGAGTAAATATCTGCCAAATAGTTCTTTCTTAGATACCTGCCAGAGTGAGTAAATTCACAGCACAATTACATTACTTAACAGAGTTTCCCAGAGATGCAAGTAACCGGCACATTAGCAGGAGATTTTGCATCAGGCTGGAGCCCCAGGAAAACATGATATAAATAGACAGAGTACATTGATGACATATTTACTGAGGTGCACATTTATTCTAGTGCCAAGGTGTCTTGTAGTTACAGTTACAATAGTAAATTACATTATTTGGCCCCCATGCAATATCTGGGCCATTTGGCTTGCAATTAATATAATGCCTTCATCTATGTGTATGACTAAATCTTTATATTATTTAATTATACCTCATCACATATTGGCACAAGACCCAAATGCTATTGATTCCCTGAACATATCTGATTTCTTAGCTTTGCAATACAAATAGCTACTCATTAGGATGTCATTTAAATTCACACCTTGGTTATTAAAAAATAAAGGCATTCAATGCAACTTGTGATGCAATTGATCCTCCAGTTCTCTTTTTTGGTTTTAGTAGATCTCCTTTTGGTAAGCCATAGCCTGGGTGTCTGGATAAGAATTTTGAAGGCTAAACAGATGCACCGCTTTTAAATATCTCATCTGTTGAGCAGTTTCTACATATCTGTAGATAGTATCCTTTATGGGCAATAATGTTTGATTTATGATGCTCACTAGAGGCAAATAACATATTGTTAGTAGCTGTGGGTTTCTGATATGTGTCTGAAATTTCTTGATTGTCACAAGATTTCTAAATAACCAATTAAATTAAATTATTATGTTTTATTCATATGAGTGTGATTTGTGAGTTTAAGACCATATTGATACATTTTATTTTGTTTATTACATTTTTCGAACTCAGGCCTGTCCCAAACAAAAAAAACAAAAAAAATGTATGCAGTGGGACCAATATGAGACATAGGGGCTGATTTAATAAGCAGCGGATGCTTCTTTATCCGCCTGAAGTTTCCGGCGATCCGGAAACTTAATTTAAAATGAATCCCAAAATGTTTCTTTCATGATTCAGATAGAGAATACAATTTTAAACAACATTTTTTAATTTAATTCTATTATCTAATGTGTTTCATTCTTTTGGTATCATTTGTTGAAGGAGCAGCAATGCACTACCGGTTTCTAACTGAAGACATGGGTGAGCCAATCACAATCGGAATTTATATGCAGTGACCAATCAGCAGCTAGAACCTAGGTTATTTGCTTCTCCTGAGCTTAATGTCCCTTTAAGTTAAGAAGCAGTTAAGAAGCAGCGGTCGTAATACCTCTGCATCTTAACTTGTCCTTCACCTTTTAGGTGGCTGACTGCAATTATCCCAATCCAATCAGGATGATTGACTCCCCCTTCTAGCGTCCAATTGGCTGTGAATGTGCAGGGGGCGGCATTGCAAAAGCATTTCATAAGAAATGCTTGTGCAATGTTAAATGCCGACAGCGTATGCTGTCGGCATTTAGTGATGTTGTGCGGACATGGTTCGCTATAGCGAATCATGTCCGCCCGACATTTGTTAAATTGACCACATATTACTTTTAATTTATATTTTTAAAGGGAAGCGACAGTTTCATAATCATTGTGCTCATATTAAAAGTTGTTCTTTAAGTGTTGTACTTGTATGTAATCCAAAATACCTCCTTTGCATTTAGCACTTTTGAAAGCCAAGTATTGACTATTATTGCATGTTATTAAGAATTCACAAACATGAAAGGTGTATATCAAAAACAATTATACAAAAACTCTAGTAATAGCTGAATTGTTGTGCTCATTAGTTCTTGAGCATTCTTCAAAATGAATTTTAGTGTGGGGCCTTATAGAGATCTATTGTCTGAGGAAAAGAATGTACCTGCATTATTTAACCATAATATTGTAGACCCCCATTATGCTACCAGGTGCATAATGTATATTTACTTTTGAAAGCGGTATAGATTGCTTTAAAGTATTGTTAACACTTCACGCCACTTGTATTTTTCACTCAACTTGTAATCAGGCCCATTATGTATATTCTTATAAACACCTATTGATGACTAATCTTTTTTACCAACCAAAATATTAATCCAAATGAATGGCTGGGAGGGGTGTACATGCTGTGCCTATGTCAGTCTCAAATATCTGGAACCAAAGTAGTTATGATACAGTGAATGCTAGTTCAGTACAGGAGCTTAACAAATTATGTCCATAAGGGACTATAGGAAAGTATAATATATATAATAAGCATAATCAACTGCAAATATATTGCTTACAAAATGTCAGATTTTTTTTTTTTTTAATTGTATGCAGTTTGCAATGCAGTGCTTAAATGTTGTGTATTCTGTGTATTTATAAAATAACCCCCCACCCCCTTTCGGGCCTCAAAGTGAAAAACTCTTTAGCAAAATATTTTTTGCTTCAGGAATATGTTCTTTTTATAGATTTTTTTTTTGTTGCTATAAAAGTGTTATAGTTAGTGTTGACCAGCTTTTTGTTGGGCTAGATGCAGAGCACATACTCATTATTTCTCATTTCGTATTGGCACAAAGCAGCATGTCCAGACTCCACAAACCTGTGTAACATTTTAATTATTCATCAAGTGATATCTCTGCAACCTGTGCAACATTAAATAAAAAATAATGAATAAAAGAAGTTTGTTATTTTTCCTTCAGACCCTAAAAACATCCTGGTGGGTCACATATTCATAGCACACTATATATATATATATATATATATATATATATATATATATATATATATATATATATATTTGTCTCAATCTAAAAATTACTTCAAACCAGTTTTATTTCCAGATATATATCAAAATGCATTCTTTATAACAAAAAAGGTGTTCCTCTGCTGAATAAACCATTTTCTTTAATATATTTTTTTTTAATACCATTTTTACTTTCCCGTACTAAAAGTGGAGGGGGTAGAGTCATGGAAGTATCGGAACAGAGACAGGGTGATATGGATGTGGCTCAGTAGTTCTGGCTGGTTGGAAGCTTTTTTGTTACCTATTATGCAATCTGTAGTCAACTTCCTTGCTGCAAAATGGAGCTACAATTGAATACTATGCTCTCCAGCCCACCTAAGTCAAAAAGGAAGATCTTCCTGACCTCATTCTGAAGTAATCAACTAGTCATCAAAAGCCATCCTGAAGTCTGTGTACAGGCTGAAATATTTAAATGAGATGACTCTAAAGTAATTCACTGCTGTTTATGCTTGTGAAATAATCAGTAAAATAATCTGCTTATCATTCTGAAGTCATCACCCAGAATTTTTATACCTTACCTGATGACGTCAAGCCTGATGGTGTCTGATGATGTAAAAATGACTTCTAAAGTAGCTTGATTAGCATCAAATGACTTTATGATAGTCTCTAAAGTAATCCTGATTGTCTTGTGCAGTCTCTATATGTAAGTGTGTAAGTGTATATACAATTGTTTTTGGATGAAACTCAAATTCCAGTAAATGCAGTGTTTCAACATATATATATATATATATATATATATATATATATATATAGATATATATATATTATATATACATACTGTATGTATATATATATATATATATATATATATATATACACAATCCTTTTCAAGAAGCAGGCACTCGCTGGTGTTTCATCAATTTAATGCAACAAAGTAATAAACAGCGAACGTTTTCGGGCATTCGTCCGTTCTCAGACATGTCTGAGGATGGGCGAATGCCCGAAAACGTTCACTGTTTATTACTTTGATGCATTAAATTGATGAAATACCAGCGAGTGCCTGCTTCTTGAAAAGGATTGTGTATTTGAAATTTTGGTGGGCACCCTGGGAGCTGTGACGCTGAGTGACTGCTGGGTTCCTGTGGAGTATTGTGTGTTCCCAATCCATAATGTCGGGGTGCCACCCAGAATAATAATAATAAACAGTCCATAGGGTGCACTCACTGTTTCAAAGCAGTAAGTGTATTTATTAGAGAGTTAAAGTTTTCGGGGAGTAACCCCCGTCCTCAGACTCTAGTGAACAAACAAATGTCATTTGTTTGTTCACTAGAGTCTGAGGATGGGAGGACAGGAGGATGGGGGTTACTCAAAAAAACAAATGCACTCTCACCAAATTTCCGCAACCGCCAAGGTGCTATAAAGTAATGTGTATCCTCCAAAATAAGCAATCACTTGGCTTTAGACAACTTAGTAAATCAGTTAATTCATTTTATTAGTGATGTTTCTCGACAGTACAGTGTCTGAGGAAGGGGCACTGTGCTGCTTTAACATTCTTCTATTTACAGTATATAACTGCAAGGGTCTCTGAGACTGGGGTTTCATCTAGGCCTGCAATCAGAACTGGCTTTTGTTAAAAGGGACCTGGAAGGGTCTACCCCATCATCTCTGGCCCCTCTGAGTACAAAACTGGGCTCACAGTTTAAGGAAAGTATATGGATTTACCTTTGCCAATATTTTTTTTTTTTTTAAATAATTTTTTATTGATTTATCAATTCTTATTATACAAAGAAAAACATGGCTGAGGTGTACAGATACAAGAAAAAAAAACCCATCAATACAATAGTAGTGAAATGGCACAATCAAAAACACAAGCTCCATTTTCTGGTATTTCTTATGACAAAAACATGTTCAATCTGTATCGCCAAATAATATACACACCATTGCATTATATGTCATCAGCCTGTCTTTTTTTAGATTTAAACACTAAACCTGCAATAACAAAGTGTACAAGAAAAAAAGAAAAAGAAAGAGAAAAAAAAAAAAAAAAAAAAGGGAAAAAAAACCCTGAATCCCCCCTCCACGCGCCCCACGGACGAGATAATGCCTTGCGCCCAGCTCCCCGCCAAAATATAACTACGGATATACGCCGTATTATACCGCCAGGTTTATCCAGGATGCCGGGAATTTCCCTAGCAACACTAATTCAGCAAAGCAGGCCGTAGATCGCACCGGGGCGAGAATCTGCCTTTGTATCCGAAGCGGATATGACAAGATAATTGGTAACCATCCCTGCAAGAACTCCTTGGTTCTCTTCTCAGATGCTTCCAAGAGATGATATGACTCAAATACAATTTGACCTTCGATTTCTTTAAAAGACCTCTGAAGGCTCGGTGCTCTCTTCGCTTTCCAATTTAACAAGACAAGATGACGCACGGCTAAAATAATCGTATTCAAAATGCAAGTCATTGACCCCAAGTTTCTATGTGTTTCTGTAATTAGTAAAATCACATCTTGGAGTGAGAAAACAAAATTTACCCCATATAATGTATTAAACCAGTGACCCAATTTACGCCACAACTGATTAATTTTGGGACAGGACCAAAACATATGAAATAGATCAGCCCTAGAATTTGAGCATCTGGGACAGTTATTCGTTCCAATATCAGAAAATTTTTGTAGTTTAAGGGGATGCAAATAAAAATTATTCAAGAGCTTCATGTGCGATTCCTTCCAGGACATCGAGACCCTACATTTATGGGCCATATTACAATTCTGTATGATCCTCTCCTCGGTAATATCAGTAATAACCGGAAGCAACCAATTACTTATATTATGCAGATACTTATCGCTTTGTTTAGAAAGCATAATATCATACATTAAGGAGATAGAGGAGCTTCCCATACTAAATTTCTTAATTAAAGTTCTGATGAGAGACCATTCTAGTGGCACACTATTCTCCCAATTTTGCTCACGCATGGAAGTAGGCAAATAAATCGGACCTCGGAAGATCATAAGTTTGAAACAAAGACTCAGCAGTCTGAATCAAATCAAATTATCAGCTCCCAATAATTGCTTAACCAACATCAGGCCTTTATTTCCCCATGATTTAAACACCTTATGATATAAGCCCGGGATGAAGTTCGGATTACCCTGAATCGGAAGGTATTCTGAAACAGAGGGATCCACTCCAAGACAAATACAAAACTTCCGCCACGCAACCACGACATTTTTAAAAGATACCATTCTACTGATGTTAGAAGGCAGCTGTTTTGTATTACAGTGTAACAGTGCTCTAAGTGCAAATGGGCGAGTATAAAAGGCTTCCTCTTGACTAACTGCTAACCAGTCGGTTTCCGCTACCCAATCCATGGCAAATTTCACCAACGCCGCCGTGTTATAGAGCCTGACATCGGGCAGAGCCAACTCGGCGCGGTTTGATTTTTGCATTAGCTTAGCTAATGCAATCCTGGGTCTCTTATCTTTCCATATAAATTTGGAAAAACAACTATATAAATTCCTAATATCTGCATTGGAAATAAAGAGAGGAAGATTCTGTAACACATAAAGAAAACGGGGAAAAACAATCGTTTTTATTAAATTTACCTTTGCCGAAATTGATAAAGGAAATGAAGCCCATAATTGCAGATCCATTTTAATTTTTTTCAGCAAAGGGACAACATTCGCAATATACCATAATTTCGGATTTTTATGCAACTCAAGCCCCAAATAATTAATTGCATTAACAGCTTTGAAAGGGAATTTTTCCAGGCAGAGTGAGTTATTACCCATATACATGAGTTCACTCTTTTCCAGATTCACCCGATAACCGGAGAAGGAACTAAACTGGGCAAGGAGTTGGAGAATAACTGGAATCGATTGCAATGGCTTATCTACAAAAATCAACATATCATCCGCATAGAGAAGAGTTTTTAAACGGTGTGGGCCCAGTGAAATTCCTGTTAAAACATCACAAAATCTGACCGCTAAGGGTTCTAAAGCCACGTTAAACAAGAGGGGAGATAATGGACACCCCTGCCTGGTGCCACGCTGTAAAACAATCCCCTGTGAGCGTATCCCATTAACCAAAAGAAAAGAAATCGGTTTGCAATAAATCTTATGAATAAAAAGATTAAAGTTACCAGAAAAGCCAA
This sequence comes from Bombina bombina, assembly GCF_027579735.1. Classification (NCBI taxonomy): domain Eukaryota; kingdom Metazoa; phylum Chordata; class Amphibia; order Anura; family Bombinatoridae; genus Bombina; species Bombina bombina. Next base: position 1,172,333,304 of record NC_069501.1, on the reverse strand, counting down.
ATTTCTGCAGTGAGCAAAATAAATGCTCCCAGACAATGGAGTCAAAAGCCTTGACTGCATCGAGGGTTAAGACTGCTGAATCAAGAATTCCGTCGTTACGAGGCTCTGGTTCCAAATTCGACATAAAATCTAAAAACGTAATAACCTTGCGTATATTCCGCGACGAGTTTCTAGAGGTCATAAAACCAGTCTGATCCTGATGGATCAGATCCTGCAGACAGCGATTCAATCTGGAAGCAATAATACCAGCGAGAAGCTTGTAATCAGTATTGAGTACTGATATTGGCCTGTATGAGGCCATATCCTCAGGATTTTTATTTTTTTTCGCAATGAGTGAAATATTAGCTGCAGCAAAATTATCAGAAATCCCATTGTCCGAGAGATAATAATTGTTGAAAATAGCCTCTAATGGTGATAGCAGTTCTTCCTTTAATAATTTATAAAATTCGGTCGGGAGCCCATCAGGGCCAGCGGCTTTATTAAGCTTAAGATTATCAATAGCAATACCAATCTCCTCACGCGATATCGGCTGATTGAGCATAGCCAACTCTTCTGCTTGTATCTTTGGAATACTTATAGCAGACCAGAAAGACTCTAGGCTATCACGGTCGGAGGCGACGGCCGAATATAGTTCTAGATAATATCTATAAAATTCCTAGGCAATCTCTGCCGGCTTAAAAAACCTGTCCTCGCCATTTTTTATTACTGCAATATAATTTCTCTTTTTTCTATTCTAAACCAAGCGAGATAGATGCTTCGCCGAACACCCGTGAAAACTCCTATATTTAAGGTTCAATCTTGCTTCTTCCTCCAAAGATTTCTGTTTTATATAAATCTCTCTCTCCTTTCTGGCCTCAAGATACACTGCCCAGTTCCTTAAAGAGGGATCCGACTGGATATCCCTGTACGCCGCTCTAGTTCTTGTAACAAGGGAACTCCCCTGTTCCTTAATTTTTTTCGAGCGCACACTCATATAAGCTATAATTTTACCTCGGATCACAGCTTTAGCCGCCTCCCAATAAACCTCCGTTTTATGACTGTAATTCGAGTTAAATGATACATATTCATACCAGATAGTCTTAATTCAAGATAGGAAGCTCGGGTTCGTGTATAAGAAACGGGGGAAACCAAAGACCTGTGTTGGTAAACGTGCCTCATACGTGTCGAGAATAGATAAAGAGATTATAGCGTGATCTGATATCAGGAATTCCCCAATTCCAGATTTAAACTGGAAAACTGTCAACGCTTCAGAGATTAAAAAAAAATCAATCCTCGAGAAAGTCCTACACGACTTAGATTCACATGTGTTTGCTCTAGTTAACGGATTTTGTTAACACCAAATATCTGTCAATGTCAACTTACTACAAATTTTTTTAAAGTATTTAGCTTGATACTTATATTTAGCGTAGTTCTTTCTTGAGAAACGGTCCAGTTCCGGACACATAGTAACATTAAAATCCCCACAAATAATTAAATTCTCCCTTTGAAAGGGAAAAATTATATTTTGAATCCGGTCCCAAAATTTTACTGAAAATTTATTGGGGGCATAAATATTACAGAATATGTATTTGACAGAATTTATCAACACCTGTAGCAACATATAGCGGGCTGAAGAGTCAAACTCCACTTTAATAATTTGATAGTCCAAATCTTTATGCAATAGGACCGCAACTCCTTGTTTTTTAGTTGGAGAAGATGAGGCTAATACCTCGCCAACCCATTTCATTTTAAGCTTTACAGCTTCTATTGCGTCTAAGTGAGTCTCTTGTGGACAAACCACATCTGGATTTTCTACAGCCAATGTTTTAATAACCAATTTGCGCTTCGCGGGAGAGGCTATCCCCCCCACATTCCATGAAAGAATTCTACAGCCCACCGCTATTCTCTAATCTAACTAGCACACCGAACCCTAGAAGGGACATGAAACTGGCAGTAACAGCCAAAAAAGGGGGGGGGGGTACGGACGGGAGGGAAGGAAAGAACGAAAGAAAAAAAGAAAAAGAAAGAAAGAGAGGAAAAAAAAAAAAAAATATTTGTCAGCGATCTAATTTTCAGTAATTTTTGAAGAACAAATTTAGCATATACATATTTCTCAAACAACATCGAAATACAGGTGCTAGACATTGCAATTACCTAACAACAAAAAATAAAAATCAGAAAGTGAACCAAAAACCAGAAAAATCGAAACTTTCCTAGGAGAATATATAGACCTAAGCTAGCCTACCAACAAAAACCTAGCTTAATAGCGAGCCCAAATCTAACACTCTAGCGTTCTCAAAAATTCTTTAACCTCAGAAACTTCGTTAAAAATAAATTTGGCTCCCTTATTTTCCACTATAATTTTGGCCGGATAAAATAAGCTAGCTTTAATACCTTTAGAGATCAATTGTGAACAATACAGGGCCATAAGTCTTCTACGAGCGGAGGTCTCCGCCGAGAAGTCCTGGAACAGCAAAATCTTGCTGTTCCCAAATTCTAATGAACCAGCTTTCTTCGCTAACTTCAGGATCTCAAGCTTATCCTGAAATTTTAACAACTTAAAAATACACATCCTGAGTTTACCCAAACCGCTAGCTGATTCCCTTCTGGGACCCACTCTGTGGGCTCTCTCTATTGCTAGAGGGAGGGACTGGGGTGTAAAACCAATAGCAAGGGGGAGAGTGGAGGAAGTGAATTTAACAAGATCCTCAAATTCTGGCGATTCAGGCAGTCCTATAACCCTGATGTTGTTGCGCCTGGAGCGATCCTCAAGATCCTCCAGGCGCGACTGCATACTATTGAGTTTGACTTCCTGGGCCTGGATAATAGCCCCTTGGGCTGTCAGCCTATCTTCAGAAGCAGAAATTCTATTTTCTGCTTCTCCAATTCTCTGCGAACATTTTTTGACTTCTGCTGAGAGTGTGACTAGCTCTGAAGAAATACCTCCCAATTCTTTTTTAATACCCTCAAACTGGGGAGAGAAGATTGCTGTAAGTTGGGTAATCAAAACCTGGGTATCAATTACTGTAGGTGCACTTTCTGTGGATATATCTACACTTGTGTCGCCACATTTGGTATTTTTTTTATCCCTAGGTTTAGCAGGCATTTTGGGTGTAGTGTTGTTACCGTGAGTTATACATTTTTCCATGAATAGTGACAAGTACAAAATAATAACAAAAACAGATACTGTGTACAATAAACAAAATATAGGTCCCCTCTGTGGGGAAAAACAATAGTGGAACCACACTCGGTGAAATAAAAACCAAACACACAAAAATTTGTCTTTTTGGTTTTTTTTTCCCTTTTTCCCTCCTCCCTTCTCTCTTCCCTCTTCCTTATCTACTCCCCTTCTCTCCTCTTCTTCCTTCTTCCTCCTTCCTTAGCTTAAGTGCTTACATTAGTGCTTGTGCGTAAATATAATGTATATAATGAAGATTACAAAAGAACCCCCCAAAAAATCATAATATATAGACTTTCAAAATGGAGCCTAATACCAAAAACAGTGATTGTGTAATCTAAAAAAGAGCAGTGCCTTGGGCAAAAGCCCACAAACAAATGCCTGCACCTTTATAAGTCAAGCAACCAGAAAAAAATAAAAAATTTTGGGGAAAAAAACCCAAACACCCCTTTATATTCTTATGGGAACGACAAAATAAACACCTATGTAGAGAATCATTGTCCTGTTATACCTTCCAGCATAACAAACAGAATGTGTAATGTTGAATTGAAATGAGACCCAGGGTGACAGCCCCCACTCTGCCTAAGCCCTAAGCAGAGTCATTTAAGAGTTCATAGAGCCCTGTGGACTTCGCGGCCTTATATCATACACTGCCAGGCCTACAGCTTCCCTTCTGAGGAAATTGGGAAATCACAAATAGGAGAAATGTTAGTTCTTGATATAGTCACCTCTAGGCTCTTTATATCCCAGGGACCAAGTACCGTGAAAGAGTCTATGTCCTGCGTTACTTGCAGAGTGCCTAAGGAGCTAGGCTGAGCCTGGGAGAGATTGGCATCTAACCGGGGGGCTCCTACCCGGAGGAGCAGTGCAGATGGATCACAGAGTACCTGAATTGAAGAACCCTGGTGCCTTGTCTCCAGACCGGTCTAACGGCTGGCCAGTGGCAGATGCGAGGCCGGTTATGGCAGCGACCTCTCCTCGAGTAGCCAGAGGGGATGCAAACTCCAGAGACCCTTGCAGATTCCAATGCGGCACACCCGCCCCCAGCAGCAGGCCCGCTTCTACTCCCGGCACAGCTTCCTCTATAGTGGAACAAGTCCTCAGGACTATCCCTCCGGGACTGACTACTGACAGGGCCGATTCACCTGTCACTCACGGAGGCTTACTCCGCCTCCTCTCAACTTCTGCTCCGCTACTCCACCGGCCCCACAGAGGAGCCGCGAGTCCGGCGATTCACTCCGCCATAAAAAATAAAAGGCAGGTTAGTGCCAGCTCCTTGGAAGTTCCGATAATTCTTTTGAAAGTTTATAAAAAAAAAATAGATGCGGATTAACCGCTGCTTATCCAGCAACAGAGGTTTCCCTTTAGCTTGCGGTGTCGTGTCAAGCTATAGCCCAAGCCCTGGGAGGTACAGTGGGCAAAAAGTGAAGGCTGTGATGGCTGCTGTCGGCTCGAACGCCGAGTTGGAGCACCTGTCTTGTTGCTCCGCCTTCTCACCGGAAACAACTCGCTTTCTCTTTGCCAATATTGCAACATGGCCATCGCAGTGTTTCTGTACATATTTGTAAAGTATTTGTACAGGAAGACTGTCCAAGTGCAAGTCCTCTGGTGTAGACAAACCAAGGGGCAAGGTTGACTCCCAATCACAGAGAAGCAGCTTCTGTTGCACCTATATAGCTGCTTTGTCAGCTTATTCTGATTTCAAACAGTCAGAAAGGGCTCTGCTGAAATGGGAGACCCATCACAGCCTTTGCCCTTGGGCAAGGGTTGCAATTGTCCCTTTAAGGGGGACACACATAAGAAATATACATATGTCAGGGTTCTTATAATGAGACATTTTCACACATTTCTTTAAACAGCCCATGACAAATGTATTTTTCATAAGTGTCTCTCCTTAAAGTGGCAATATGGCAACCCTGCCTAGGGCCCAGTAATGTTTACTTACACCCCTCGAGTGAGGCATTTTATAAAGGGTTTAAAATTATAGCTTAAAGTGAGTGTAAATAAGTTTTCAATAAAATATTAGTAATCATTAAGTAAAAGATGGGGACTTTAATTCATGAAAAACTTTATAAACGCTAGCTTTTTTTAATAATTACAATTTTATGTCTTGATATATTCTGCCGTTCCTCTGCCCGTAACAGATACTCTAGTTCTAACTTCAGTGACGATTCACGAGCATTATTAATTCCTTGCTGGACGCCAAATGGGGCGTGATACGATTGGCTTTGAGTATCCGTTACAGGTGGAGAAATGGCAGAATGTATCAAGACATAACATTTTAATTATAAAAAAAGTAAGTGTTTACAAAGCTATTAATTAATTAAAGTCCCCATGTTTTACTTTATGATTGCTAAAATTGTAAAGAAAAAAGGTTAAAGTTTACAATCACTTTAATGTCTCCTTAACTTTCAAGAGAAAAAAAAAAAAGAAATTCCTACTCTTTTACACACACAAAAGAAAATATTGTGTACAAATGTTCCATTAAGTGAAAATGAACAGTGTCTATAAAAAAGTGCATATCTCATCCACAACTGCACCATGAAGGGAGTCTATTTTATAAATCCAATAAATGTATGAAATGGAAAATGGATTTTGTTCAGTTTCTCCCTCTTGTCTCATCTATCCATTTTCTTGTAAAGTTTTATAATATAGATTGCTAAAAAAAAGATTTACCGTTAGCACATTGTTGCAAAATTTTGCTTTCACACAGTAAGCGGTTTCAGTTAAATGTGTACATTGTAAAATGTCTATTGTTATCAATCTTTTCTGTCAAGTCAAAAACAAAGCTGACCCTAAGGTAGAAGTAAACTGCTTTCACAGACAGGAGTGACACTGGAGGGAAATTATTATTATCATTTATTTGTATAGCGCTGCCAAATTCCGTAGCGCTGGGAAATGATGCAAACTACCCCATTGGCTGCCAAAACATGTCTGAAACCCATTACATAGAAGAGGGTGCACTTTGGCAGTGAAAGGGAAAAGGAATATATATATATATATATATATATATATACACATACATATATATACAGTAGATATATACACACAGTGTATAAAGCGTGATCAGTGCACTTTGTGATAGAAACTCCAAGTGAGAGAGATGTTGCTTTTAGAGCAGACGAGAGAATATTGATTGCAAATCTGTAAAAGGGGTTAAATACATAGGGGCCTATCTGTCAAGCTCCGAAAGGAGCTTGACGGCCCGTGTTTCTGGCGAGTCTTCAGACTCGCCAGAAACAGCAGTTATGAAGCAGCGGTCACAAAGACCGCTGCTCCATAACCTGTCCGCCTGCTCTGAGCAGGCGGACAGACATCACCGGAAATCAACCCGATCGAGTACGATCGGGTTGGTTGACACCCCCCTGCTGGCGGCCGATTGACCGCGAGTCTGCAGGGGGCGGCGTTGCACCAGCAGCTCTTGTGAGCTGCTGGTTCAATGCTGAATATGGAGAGCGTATTGCTCTCCGTATTCAGCGAGGTCTGGCGGACCTGATCCACAATGTCGGATTAGGTCCGCCAGACTTTGATAATTAGGGGCCATTGTAAAAGTCACTCTCAGAAGATGTAAGCCTTCCTGTTGCTTATCAGGACACAGCAAGAGAGCCAGTAAGGTGCATCAGTCACATGACCCAAACATCTTTGACTGTTTCCTGTTTAGGAAATAAATTATACGTGGGACTGAGTGGGACTTTACATAAGTATTTAACCCTCTTGTCTGGGATACATACATAGCTCTCATGCTCTGACAAATTATACACTAAAGCAAAATGTATATGCCATAAAAAATTAGCATTATCATTTTTACATGAAAAGATCCCTTTAATATTTTGTTCTATAAAAATGATCATATTTATAAAGTGCAATTTATCTATATATTTATCTATCTGTCTTTCTCTTTGTCTGTCATAAACTGATATAGCCTTAATTTGTTATTTAATAAAAAAATGACAATATTTTAAATTTAAGATCAGGGATTACGATCCATGTTTAATGATTCAGTACTCTTTGGGTCTAAGTTTTATTCTGTGATTCTACTGGTAATGTATTTTTTATGCATAATTTTAAGTCAGTCATATATATAGATACAGGGTGGCCCACCACCTCTGCTATCTCATAAAAGGAAATAATTGTAATCATAATATTAATACTTTTTACAAGAGGGGGCTGCAAAATATATCAAGGACTGTAAAAAACTTGTACTGAGCATATTATAGCAATCAATAATCAATGAGTACCTGCATATATATACTATATATACACAGATAAAGCTTTAGAAGAATTTTAATGTAAGTCTTCTCTTTGCAGATCTCGGAAATTTTAGCGGTCGAGTAAGAAGCGCAGTTTCAGTGAGAGAAGGCCAGGGGGTTGTACTCATGTGCTCTCCACCACATCACTCCCCAGGTAAAGTGAGCTTGTATTTATTTTATTTAACGTTCCTTGTACAGACAGCATTGATCAGCACTACTCATGAAAGGACATGCTTATACATGTGAAGCACCTTAGATTTAACTGCTATTTGGGGATATAAATGATTGTCAAGTTCCTGGCTTTATTTAAATGGGATTGTTTTATTTGTAAACATTTAGACATCTCTGCTGTTAAAGGGACATTAAACTCATAACAGAGCTCCCATCAGACCAGATACTGCACATCTTTCATGGGCTGCTATTCCGCCCTTAGCTTCCACCATTAGGGCAAATGTCATGGGTTCCAGAGAAAAACAGGCATTGCCTGGCTTCTCTTATCCTCATGATAAGCCCAACCCCAACCATGATACACCTGTGGCACTGCCCTTCCTGCCACACTTGGGGGAGGGGCACCGTCTCCTTCATCTCCAGTAAAGCTTATGTGAACTGTTGAGAGTTATGTTGACAGAATCTAAAAGCTAATAAACACTGCAGCATAAAGGAATGTTTTAAAATAGTTAGTTAATTTTTCAATCTGCGCATGCAGCTCAGGAGCAGTTGTGGTGCATTTGCAATCACAAGATAAGATGCAGAATCAATTGGTTGTGCAAGTGATTACTTGCGCAATCTTAAAGGGACATGACACCCATTTTTTTCTTTCATGATTCAGATTAAGCATAACATATTAAACAACTTTCCATTTTACTTCTGTTATCAATTTTGCTTCATTCTTGTGATATCCTTTATTGAAGGACCAGCAATGCACTTCTGGGAGCTAGTCAATGACAGGAGGCTTATATGTGCAGCCTCCAATCAGCAGCTAGCTCCCAGCTCCTGAGACTACCTAAGTGTGCTTTAAATAAAAAGGGTGTCAAGAGAATAAAGCAAATTAGATAATAGAAGCAAATTGGAAATTTGTTCTAAATGACATGTTCTATCTAAATCATAATAGAAAAAATGAGGTTTCATATATCTCTAAATTTCAGCTGATGCTGCATTTCTCACCTTGATATCAGACAGATAGGTTTCCTTGTCTTCCTACAATATAAAAAAATAGAGACGTAAATGTATAATGCAGTTTCAATAATTGTTGCACACACTGCTGCCTTATAGTGATCAAGACAGCTTCCTAAGTCTAGTTCAGTATTCTCTCATGGAAAGGCTCTTAGGGGATGATGTCCACCCAACATCGCTAAATGCCAACAGCATAAGCTGTCAGCATTTAACATTGCACAAGCATTTCTGGTGAAATGCTTGTGCAATGCCGCCCCCCTGCACATTCGCAGCCAATCGACCGCTAGCAGGGGGTGTTAATCATCCCGATCGTATCTGATCGGGATGATTGCAGTCGACCACCTCAGAGGTGGCAGATGAGTTAAGGAGCAGCGGTCTTATGACTGAAGGCTCGTGCGGAAACAGCTGCATCCGCAGCTTAGTAATTCGACCCCTAAGAGTTAACAAAGGAACTAAGATAAAGAGTAAAATTTGATCATTGAAGTAAATTGACAGGGTTTTTTTTTAATTGTACCTTCTTTCTGAATCATTTTTTATTTGACTCCCATGTCCCATAAGGCCATAAAGTGGTTGGATATACATCACCTGCCTTATAATCCTCTATACTAGGTAGCACTCTACAAGATGAATAACATACTATTACATGGTATTGTCAAATGTAAAATGTAATTTAGTTAAATCCATCAAATTTAGTTTGGTTGTTCAAAAAGAAATTTACATTTCCAACGGTTTATTAATAAAATGAAAAAAATGCAGCAATGGTACTTTGGGAATAAAGGAAAACCATGGTTAAATAGTAAGCAGTTTCTATAAAAGCAGGGAAGAATGGTTTCCAAGGCAAGTATTCATAGCAAGTCTGAAGAAGTGTAAAGGTTACAGAGGTAATTGTGCAAAAGCCATTGAAGGAGAACAGAACAATATTGAATTTGAATATGAAATAGTCTAAAGCTATTGTAGAAAGTGGAATGACGATTATATTCACAGCTGAAGAAAAAAAAGATAAGTTGCAGAATTATTCTATGATTTGACTGTTTTTGTACCTTTCGTAATAACTATTGAAGTATAATAACCAGAATTGTAAATGTAAATGATATTGAGGATGGATTCACATAAAATGTCTGACTGCTTTCATCTACTGAAGTTCAATATGGGTTACATTACCTTTAATCTATTGTAGAATTGTGTTATGCATGTTAAATTGTCTTTGGCTACCGTTCTCTGCTTAAATATTTCAGTATGACACATTCCATAGATCTTAAAGTGTAGAAATATCATCTTCTTAGTAAAAAGAGTGAAAAAATTACTTTTAGCATAAAAGACCATGATAGTCAAAAAATGACGTTCTAATTTGTTAGAGCGTGTAATTGGCCTTGCACTAATGTGTGTTTAACCTCCCCCCGCAAAGAGGTTAAACATACAGAAGTAACACTCGTGACCCACAGAGCACTGCTGGTTCCGAGCAGAATCCTCCACTGATCCAATTAGCAGCTCTAGTTAGACAGTTGAGTGATGTGACTAGTGATACTGATTGGATCTTGAATCAGCTGTGGTTTCCGCTCAGGACCAGCAGTGCTCTTCGAGTCCTGAGCGGTACTTCTACTGTGTATTTAACCCTATTGCGGGGGTTAATCACACATTACTGTAGAGTTGCTAGTTATTAAATTACATGCTCTAACAAATTAGAGCATGTCATTTTTTTGATGATTATGGCCTTTAAATTTGCTATAAAAATTACTTATGCCAAGCAACTTTATAAAAATATAGGCTACCTACATAGGGTTGCCACCTCAGCCATGTTTCCTGGACACGTATGAGTTATACATGCTGCAGGGTGTGCAGGTAGGAACATTAATTTCAACCCTGGACAGCATACAAATAGTGACACTGATCAGCACTATTCTTATTCTTCTCTGCACACAACATGGCTGAGGTGGCAACCCTATACCTACATGAGTAAAGAACCAACAAATCTGGTGATAGCATGAACTCTTTTAGTAATTCATTATTAAAAAAGGGTGCTAAGCTGCATTTAGTGATTAAATATAAGAACTACCAGTACTCTGGTCATACTTGAGTTTAAGATTAAAATGTGTAAGGTGAATATGTTTCCAACAAGTTTCCCTTTACCTATGTGAGCTGACAATACTGTTTTAGATCTTAGATCAGATTCTTAACACTCCATGTTTCAACTAACCCTGATGAGTTACTAGTTAGAATATTCTGCTTCACAGGAAAGAAGCACACTAATTTGCAAACTTTTTCAATCTTGCTCTTTCACCAACTCATTCTTTTATTACAATGCAATCTGAGCACACCTTAAAAAAAAAGATGCTTCAATATTTTTCATCCCACAATTTTAGAATTCCCATTTGAGAAAATATATTTTTTTATATTGTACATTTACATATTCTATTTATCTTTGTATTTAAAGAGACATTAAAATTGTATATATATATATATATATGTGTGTGTGTGTGTGTGTGTATATATATACATATAAAGTCTGCAATATAATATCATTATTTATTTTGTCCCCTTTTCCTGTAAGTCCATTCTGAAATGATGAGCTTTTCAGTTCTTGCTAGAAATGGAAGTGCAGAGCACTGTTATATTACACACAGCCATTGGCTGCCCACTCTAGTGACCAATTTAAAACTGTCCTTAATTGGCCACAGAAGAGAAGGTAACCTAAGTTACAACATGGCAGCTCCCATTGTTGTATAGACACTAAGGGGCCGAATATGCGGTCAGCATTTATCATTGCATTTCATGTGAAATGCTTGTACAATGCCACTACCTGCTAGCAGGGGCTGTCAATCATCCTGATTGTATCCAATCGGGATGATTGCTGTACGCTGCCTCAGAGATGACGTGCGAGTTAAGGAGCAGCGGTCTTAAGACCACTGCTTCTTAAATTATGTTTCTGGTGAACCTAAAGGCTTGCGAGGAAACAGCTGCATTTGCAGCTACATAAATTGGCCCCTAAAACTTTACACTTTTGGCAACATTTAAACAGCTTATTAACCCTTAATCTGCCATTCACCCACATCGCAATAAACCTAATAAATATATTAACCCCTAATCCGCCATTAACCAACGCAATAAACCTAATAAAACCATTAATCCCTAAATCCGCCAACCCCAAGATCGCAAACTACCTAATAAATATATTAACCCCTAATCCGTCATTCACCCACATTGTGAGCTACCTAAAAAAAGGATTTACCCTTAATCTGCCATTCACCCACATCGCAATAAACCTAATAAATGTATTAACCCCTAATCTGCCATTAACCAACAACGCAATAATCCTAATAAATCTATTAACCCCTAATCCGCTATTTTATATATATATATATATATATATATATATATATATATACACAAGATCACAGTGAAATATTGTTTTCAGAACTTTCTGATTTGTGACCAGATGTGTAACAGAAAGCCAAAAATGCATTCTTAATAAATTATTTAACATGCCCACTAGAATTTTTTAGAAAAACAGGACTCATGCTGAGAAAAGCTATGACTAAATCCAAGAAATAATTTTTTTTGTCCTGTGCATTTGATGTTTTCTTTTCCCAGTTTGCCCATAGGTCTCCAGATGGCTATAGTCCACACACGGTTATTTATACTTTTCAATACATACTACAACTCCTTAGCTGTATAATTTCTACACCAGGCAAATCATCAGGAAACAAAACAGGACCAGATGGTCTACTTAATTGCCACAGAAACAATAAATATTAATATACAAATTATTTTAAATATAGAAATTGGCATATTCTTGATTCATATGAATAGCATACTGATATATTCTTTTATGCATTTCTCTTTAGTTGTACATCTATATAGAGATGAAATCAAACATGTGCAAGTATCTAAAATAATATTAAGTTCACATTTAAAAATAATGCAGTTGTGTCCTAGTTAAAGGGACACTAAATCTAAATGTTTTATTTAATGATTCAGATGAGCATGCAATTTTAAGCAACTTTCCAATTTACTCCTATTATCAATTTTTCTTAGTTCTCTTGCTATCTTTATGTAAAAAGCAGTAATGTAAAGCTTAGGAGCCAACCCATTTTTGGTTTAGAACCTGGGTTACGCTTGTGTATTGGTTGGCTGAATGTAGTCACCAATAAGCAAGCGCTATGAACCTAAAATTGGCCGGCTCCTAAGCTTTGCATTCCTGCTTTTAAAATAAAGATAGCAAGAGAACAAAGAACATATTACAATAGGAGTAAATTTGAAAGTTGCTTTACATTTGCATGCTCTATATGAATCATTAAAGAAAAAACTGTGAAAGAAAAAAAAATTGGGTTGAGAGCTCAATGTACAAAGCAGTCAATGAGCTGTGCGTGTTTTTTTTTTTTGCATCAAAACTCGCTCACCCGGATAAGAAATCGTATGTACAAAGTAGTCAGCTATGCCAAAACCCACATGTTTAAACTTGGGAGCAGACTTGTCCGCCACTCCTCGATACCACCCGTTTTTTGCAATGAAAAAAGACTCATTCAACACCAAACTCGCAATAATCCAATTATACTAATAAATCAATTAACCACTTGCTATATTTTTTGCTTGCACCTCATGGATTTTGCCTCTGCAACTTTAAGGTTGGGGAAACACAAAAAGAGAGGACAGGTTCGCCCCAATGGTGTGATATCTTCACAGTAGAAATCAATTTAAGTAACTTAAAGAAACGTACTCACAATTTGAGCAGCTCCTAAACAAGTGCTATACAGGCAAGCTGGACAGTTAGAAGTCGCCCAGCAGACTTGTACTCTATGGCAAGGATTTCCCAGTATGGTGCATGAAAAATGCAGAGACAGGTAAGGTGTGTGTAGCCCAATCCAATACGCAGAGGAATCAGCAGCTCAAAAAGTACGGCTCACAACAATATACAATGATAAAAACAGGTATATTTAATAAAAAACAGTAAAATCAATATAATAAAAAGTCTCACAACGAGTTTCTCGGATTTACTGTTTCATCAGGTGAGATGTAATACAATATTGTTCTGAGTCTTATATACCCTAGAGCTGTATGTCTAATTATCTCTACCAAACACCTGTGATCTCATGTGTTACAGCTGATTGCGCTCAAACCAACCAACATCTATAAAAAAACATCATCTAAAGATCATAAACTGTACACACACAATTCTATTAGTTCTAAAAACGGTCTATTAGTTCAACCAAAAATAGAGTAAATGCCCACTACAAAGACAGAGATAATCTGAGCCTGCCATTGTAATGACGATTTGTTGGAGCCCCTACACAGTGTGCGCATGCGCAAATTAAAGTGCATCGAACAGAACGGATCTGGCTCGGACTGACAGAAGATGCCATCTGTATAATGCGGATCACAGATCCTTAAAGCTAACGAGCTGGGGCATATATACAAATAACATATGGAATAGTCTAAAGAGTATATATCCAGAGACAAGTATACTATTTATAGATTAACACTCCTTTATAATTCCAATATGGAAGAGTCCCACAAACAGATACATACAACCAGAAATATGAACATGACCGAAGCAAAATCTGGCCCTAAAACAGGGATTCGTCAGGGATAATCAATGATATGTAATATATACAGTCATAGAAATCATATATTCTGTTAAATGAAAGACCAAAAATATAAACACAGAAAATATAAATATTCTAAACATTAATAGAGAGAGATACAAAATAGATACAAATGGAATAGTATAATATAATATTAAACACAACCATATCAATGTTTTTATTAAGCCCAAAAGGAGGGTGCGTAACTTCCAAATCCAAAATGTTTCTCTTTGGCGTAAATGTAAAAATCTATTGAAACCCCAGGATTTGGGGATAAATTGGATCGGTATTATGCTGATAGATTAAGGGTTACTATTGTGATGGCATGCCGTATATCTGGGAAACTGTGTTTTAGTATATTATTTTCAATATTTCTATGGTGTTCACCCCATCTTTTTTGGATGGGTCTTGACGTGCGACTTATATATTGTACCCCACAAAAACAGTTCAATAGCTAAATTATGTACTGTGTGTCACAAGTGATATGGGATTTAATATCAATTTTTTTTTTTTTTTTTTTACTTTTGTGTTATGTGAAACAAATTGATTTGTACCAATATTCACATGCGCACACATTCCACACAATTTTTACCACATCTGAATATTCCTCTTTTCCTAAGACCAATATTTTGGGGGTCTCCAGATCTATCGTTATTCCTGGAGGGTATATTCTGCTGTATTTTAGTAACAATTTTACTAGGTGCCAATCATTTTTTTAGGGTAGGGGTGCAAGAAGGCACACTGTCTAAAACTTGTTGGAAAACTGGATCACATGTCAAATGAATTAACAGTTCTTCCCTTTTTAGTTTCTTAGCCTTCAGATAACTTTGGTTAATTAATTCAAGTGGAAAATTCTTTTCTAAAAATCTACCTTTAAGGATATCAGCCTGTTCTTCAAAGAACCTATTTTCTGAGCAATTTCTTCTGATGCTCTTCCAAGGCGAATAATGGTTGCTCTTGTAGTTAAGATAACTATTACTATCAACTTCTTAAAATAGGTCTTTGTCGCGATTTTACCTTTGTCCTCCCAATACAATACTAAATCTAAATAATCAATCTAGAGAGATTCTATCTTAGCAGTAAAAGAAGGACCCATATTATTAAGATGTTCTACAAAACAATGTGCTAGTGAAGTGTCTGCCATAGAACACCAGGTTTGTACCATAGTTTGAAGAATAGATGTATTTGTCTTCAAAAGCGCCCATGAACAGATTGGCAAAACTCGGGGGCAAATCTGGTGCCCATGGCAGTACCTTTAGTTTGTAAAAAAAATGGTTCTTGATATATAAAGTAATTGTGCTGGAGCACAAAACTAATAGCATTCAAGTATGTTGGATGTTTGAATAAAGAGAAGACACGTCACATGTTAACCATATTCGATTACTATTGGTATTCTTAATATTAGTGACTTTGTTGATCAAATCCATTGAGTCTCTAACGTACGAGGGCAACATAACTACCATTTTCTTCAAAAATTGGGGCACATATTGGGACAGATTACAAATCAGATTATCAATCCCTGAGATAATTGGTCTTTCCGGGGGATTTACACGATCCTTGTGAATCTTTGGTAAATGGTAGTAGTAGTATGCCGTATTAGGTTTGACCCTTTGGCTGCTAAGCCATTTCCCACCTGGGTGCTAAGCTGGTTTTGAGCTTTTTTATTTTTACTTGCTTTAAATATATTTATTTTTAACTTTTTTCTAGCTCCCCAAGACACACCTTTGGAAAGGTTAGATTATTACCTTTCCAACGGTGGGTCTTGGGGGTTTGTAGCTGCTTAGGTGCCTGAGATACAGGCTTCTAAGCAGCATGCCCCCATCTCCCTAAACTTGTCCATTGTCAACTTTAAATAAAGTTGTGCAGTGACATCATCACGTTATTGCTTGTGATGTCACCATGCCAAGCATGGATCCACGGTGATGCCTGTTACTATACAGGCCAGATCGCCAGGGTGGGCGTCAGTGGGAGCCCCCAGATTGCCCTCAATGTGGGTGAGTGCTAGCGACGGCTCTGAGCCATCGTCAGCACCTGACTGGAACAATTTGGACAGCTCAGAGACGTCGTTAGCACTCAAAGGGTTAACAGGTATTAGAAAGTCACATTCTTTTTTATTGATTATGCCATCCAAAAAGGCCCTGTCTATTAATTTGATAATTTTTTATCTAGTAATATCCAATTGGCTTCTGCCAAATAATCAGATCTATCCTTTAGGACTACACTCCGGTCCCCCACCCTTATCAGCTTCCCTTAAGATGATGTTTTTGTTGTCAATTAGTCTTTTTAATGCTCTTTTCTCATTCAAATTATTTTTTTCTGAGATATTTTTTGGTATCTCATTAAAATCTCTAAGTACCAGTGTCTGAAACAATTGTAGGGTTGGGCAATTACTGGGTGGGTTGAATTCAGAAGAGAGTTTGAGGTCAGTATGTATATAACTCTCGAACATATATTAATTTAAATAATCAGGATCCCAGCTCAAAAGATCTTTTGATCTCATCCTTCATCCATACTAATTATTTAAATGAATTGAAAGTATACTATTGATAGTATACTTCTCTATGGATATATAATCTTTAGACTATTCCATATGTTATTTGTATATATGCCCCAGCTCATTAGCTTTCAGGATCTGTGATCCATGAAACGCATGCACATTATACAGATGGCATCTTCTGTCAGTCCGAGCCAGACACGTCCCGTTCAATGCGCTTTAATTTGCACATGCACACTGTGGAGGGGCTCCGACAAATCGCCATTACAATGGCAGGCTCAGATTATCGCCATCTTTGTAGTGGGCATTCACTCTTTTTTTGTTGAACTAAAAGATCGTTTTTAGAACTAATAGAATTGTGTGTGTACAGTTTATGATCTTTATATGATATTGAGGTAAATGTAATTACATCTGTTATAATTTCCCTATGAAAATTGGCAATATCAGTTTTCTATAGATGTTGGTTGGTTTGAGCCCAATCAGCTGTAACACATGAGATCAAAGGTATTTGGTAGGGATAATTAGACATACAGCTCTAGGGTATATAAGACTTAGAACAATATTGTATGACATCTCACCTGATGACACAATAATTTTGAGAAACGCGTTGTGAGACTCTTTATTGTATTGATTTTACTGGTTTTTATTAAATATACCTGTTTTTATCATTGTATATTGTTCTGAGCCGTACTTTTTGAGCTGCTGATTCCTCTGCACTGATTGGTTTTGGGCTACCCATACCATACCTGTCTCTGCATATTTCCTGCACAATACTGGGAAATCCTTGCCGTGGAGTACAAGTCTGCTGGGCAACTTCTAACTGTCCAGATTGCCTGTGTAGCACTTCTGTAGTGGTGCTTAAATTGTGAGTATGTTTCTTTAAGTTACTCAAATTGATTTCTACTGTGAAGATATCACACCATTGGGGCGCCCTGTTCTCGCTTTTTGTTTTCTCAGCTTTTTGGTCTCTTTTATACAAGATCCCTATATAAGAGGAAGCTGCCCGGTTAACAAAACAGACATCGTTTTGGTGTACTTTAGGTGGGGGGCACTGTACAAAACAATAGGAGAAACAACAAAGACCCCAGCCTAGCTATATAAAAGGTTCAAAACTCTGTTTACTTACATTAATGAGTGAGTGCCTGGACCCTGGGCACTAACAGCATCACTTATTCGTTGCCAGATCATCTTCCGTCATGCAAAATTGGTCTGTCTCACACAACAACTGAATAAATAGATTATTATAAAGTTATCAATCATTCGCCCCTGCATCCAGTGGATTAGATGCATCATTTTTATGGAGGTTTTTTTAGCACATCATTTCTCTTGCTGCAAGTTAAAGCGAGTTTATTTGCATCTCCATGTCGAATAAATTGACAGTTTAGTACATGGAGCCCTGAGTATCCCTTTAAGTAAAAAGTTACTGTACTAAAAATATGTGGTCAATTATTTTTAAATTGAAATAAAAACTAATAGAGATATATTAGTTATGCACTTCTTCTTAATGCTTACTGGTTACTAGAGATGTGCATTTGTACTCTGAACAAATACAAATTAATTTTGCCAATTCAGCAATTCTTCTGCTGTACAAGCAAACCAATACATTATGGGTTGAAATGGTTGAAGAAAAATGTATTGCTGTGCCAAATCAATTTGTTCCCATCATTTGCCATCAAAAAAGGTGTAGAAAGGGGCAGGAAATGAGCTATATAATTTTAGCTAATCAGCTACTTAAAGGGACAGTTCACCCAACATTTTTCTCCCCTTTAAATTATTCCCAATGATCCTTTTAACCTGCTAGAGTGTATTAAATTGGTTACAAGTAGCTTCTTTACTCCTATTTCAGCATTTGAAATAGCTGATTTAGCCTGTGGTATCGCCACCTATACTGAACAAATTAATACTGGAGTATAGGCTATACTCCAGCAGAATATATTACACTCTCAGTGGGATGCAGGATAGTTAAGTAATAAAATGATAATTTTTCATTGTTCTCTATATGTATTGAGCTTTGTTCCAGCCAAATAAAAGATAAGGAAGCAAATCTGTTTACACAAACTTAGAACATAATGAGATCTCATATCACCTTTAAGTTCAACCTATTGTAATAGGCTGTGGTTTCAAAGCACAAAATCAGCTACTTCATATACACAAATAAGCATGAATATGCAATTTCTCAAATATTTTATACTCTGCAGTTGGTATAACAAGTCATTTAAAATACATTAATGGAAAAACAATTTTACAGTGTACTGTCCCTTTAACCCCTTAGTTGCTGAGTCATTTTAACCCCAAGTGCTAGAGCTGGTTTTTAGCTGTTTGGTCTTAATTGCAATTTTACAAAAAAATTAACTTTTTTCTGTTTTCTGTGAGGTATCTACACAATTTTTTTTTCAGCAGACCTAGCATTTTAAGAAAATAACAATAATTTGCAGAAATATCATAATATAGGAAAATGCCACTATGGGAAAGTCATAAAAGAATATTTTTTGTGTCATTTTCTATGACTTACATAGTAAATAGCAGCATGGAAGTCATTATTTGATAATGAATTCAAACTCGAACTTTGTTGGCCCAAATTTATCATCTGTTCACCTTCCCAAAACACCATAATTTAATATTTTATATTTATATATTTAAAAAACAATTGATAATTTAAAATAAAAAAAACATTTATTGTTTTTGGCACTATGAACAATCTCGCAATTACTCATTTTGACATTTTATGTATGCTCCTACTAGGGATGGGCGAATGTGTAAATTTTCGAATTTCGAATGTAGAACGAATGTTATTACCGAAATTCGAATTCTAAATCCGAATGTTGATAAGAACGAATATTCTTAAAAATTCTATAATCCAATGTTATTTACAGCTTTCGAATGTCACTTTCGAATTCGAATGTTTATAATTATATCGAATGTCCACATTCGAAATTTCGAATTTAACATTCTATTTAACAAATACTATTCAGAAGTTCAATAGTTCATGTGGTAGGGCGGGAATCTAGTAAATTGATACATAATAGATACAAATATATCATTTTGAATGTTACTATATAGAATATTGCATAATTCGATTATTACATTTAAAGAAAAAGCATTAGAAATACTATTACAATCTAAATTCGAATTTTTTGAAAAGAATATTTTCGAATGTAATCATAAAATTCGAAACCGAACATTCGAAAATCGAATGTTAGAATGTTATGTATACATTCGAAATTCGATTCGAACGAACAAATGTGTTAAAATTTGTGCTGTTTTTCGAATGTTGCGAAACATTCACCCATCCCTAGCTCCTACCCCTGTCCCAACTCACTCATCGTAGCAAAAAATATAAAAAACAAAAAACAAAAAGAAAACCCATAAAATACTTGTGCAAAAAGTAATCCTATATATAATTTAACAAAATATCACATTTATGACATTCTCCCAATTCTCACATTTATTTTGATTCTTAAAAGTTTTTATTCAGTTTTATTTAATTCAGAGAAACATAGATCTAAGAGCCCTAATATGAGCAATGCAGCAAAATAAGGCTGCCAGGTTATCATTATTACTATGACAATCACTTCATAGCGATATGGGTAAGAAACCCCTTATTTGAATCATGGGATCTTACTCTTCCAAATGAGGAGTCTTATGGTAAATTTCTATGGTTAAAGGGTAATAAAAGCATCTTAAAAAAATAAATAAAAATAGAGCCAATGGTATTTGTCATTTTTATGACAATCATCTGGCAGGGTGACAAACACAAGACTGCTTATTTGAAAGAGCAGGATTGCTGTTTTCAAATAAGGAGGCTTAATTTTGTCTATGTATTGGCGGGGGATAAGGGCATAGCCCCCCCCCCTGATGTAGTTCCATATGCCTATAGTCAGGTGATCATTAATAGCAACCTGGGCATGTGACCCTTTCTTTGAAAGAGGGCCCTTGCCTTTTTCAAAAGAGGGGTCACTTGTCCCATTGTAATGCTTATTGTGGGGTACTAGGGCCCCTTTTATTGGCAAAAGCTTGATAAAAGGCACCTAGAAAATAGGTGATTTCTATGGCAATCACCTGCTATCTAATGGGACATAACATCCCTCTTTTGAAAACAGGTAATATTTACTTCCATCAGAGGGGTATTGTGTGCTTATGTGTTGTATGCCGTCTTTAAGGGATAGGGGCTCATTTGGAGCCACTGGCCCCATACAGTAAATACATTAGACAGGTGACTGCAATTTTATTGCAATCGCCAACTAATGATAGTGGTATCAAACCCTGCATTGGAAAGAGGAGGTTCTACTGTGTTGTTTTAATACAACTCTGAATTCTTATTACGTTGTGTGGATAGGGGTTCTAAAAGTATCCCCTTCTGCTCAATAAACATGGAACAGGTATGTCCTTGCAGCATTACCATGGTGATTACCTGAAATTTAGAGGGGCATGCATTTTTTATTTCACATAAGGGGTCACATGTGCCTGTAAGATGCAGATGAGCACTCTTAAATTGGCAACAACTTGCACTTATAGGTACTGTTTCCATGAAGGGGAGGGTGTCTCTAACAGAACCACTATCTCCCCCTTTTTATGCTAGAGGAACAAGTGACCCCTCATATGAAAGGGCAGACATTCATCTTTCCTCCTCAGGATAAACTTCACTTTTAAGAGCAAGTTATTGATACTTTAAGGGAGATGATCTGCATCTTACAGAGGAGTGCAATCCCTAATTTGAAAGAAAAGACACACCTCTTTCAAATGAGGGGTCACTTGTCCCTGTAAGTAACATCGGTGCTGAGATAAATGCTTGCAAAACCCTTTACCATGCCTATGGCTTAGCCTTCATAACTCCCTGTAGTAACAAGGAGTTCCTGCTCCCTTGTGACATCAGCACAGGTAACAGTGATAACATCGCACTGCCTACAAGGAAGAGGTAGTTATGAGAAGGGAGACTGCAGTCTTCTTTCCCCTCTCCTTCTTCAGGGTCTTCAAGATATGGATAGTCATCATTCGAACTAGGGAGTGGATGTGCATGATGACAATGGATCATCATGCACATCAAAGGGGTTAATTTGGAATGATGTACAGGGAGTCTGAACATTCATGTGGCCATGTCCCCTGTCAAGTCCTACTATAGTATTATTAAAGATTGATGTTTAGGGACACCCAGCCAAGCAGCAAATGTTGCTTTTAGTCATATAGGCTTGTCCAATCAAACATGTCATAGGAGGGTGAGACATATTTAATCACTATAACTAAAAAGGGTCAGATGCATATCATAATATCAGGAGATCCAGAGAGGTCAAGATAGGTTGTAACAAATCAGCGAGTAATATGATCGATCACTATACTTTAGAAAAGCTTATCAAATGATTTAACTATAAAATTATTTATCTTTCTATTAATGCTCATGGATCATGAGTAGGAAGTACCTATAAGCCATTTATAATCACTAGGGAGTGCACAATGGAAACTGGTTTATTAGTTTAAATTTAAACTTTAGCAGATGTTACCTTATATTTTTAAACTAAATGCTATCATGTTTATTTGATGCTTTTTCATAATAATAAAAAAAAAACATAACGTTTGAGCTCCACATACATTTAACTGTTGGGGCAATGTTAATTAAAAGTGAAAGTATTAATTTAAAAAAAAAAAAATAACCTACATGTTAATTGAAAGGGGAAGCAATATAATAAGAAAAATGAACCTACATTCAAACACAATATTCATTCTATCTATCTATACTATATCCAAGAACCAGATTCATTTTGGTTGATGAGAGACCTCATTTAAAACGCAAGATTGTGTCTGAAATTCATTGGACTGCACTGGACCTATCTTTTCTCGTGTTTGATTAGTGAATGTTCCTGCCATTAATATATACAGTTTAAGTGATTGTAAAGTTTAATGAATAAGTGCCGGTATCTAAAACTATTTTTAAAAACAGGGGCACTTTCATTCATTAAACTTTACAATGAAGCTTTTTTAAAAAAAAAATACTTACCTTTCTTTATGGAAAACAGACCAGCAATACTCCGCCTGCATCTCCTGCTGTAGACACAGCGATGATGAATCTGGGTTACTCCAATCGTTGTGTGCCCCCTTTGGCGTCCAGCTCGTGGGGCCATGCAACAATTGGAGGATGCCGGTTTTGTCATCGCTGTGCTAACTACAGCAGGAGATGCGGGCGAAGGATCGCCGTTCTGTTTTCCATAAAGAAAGTTAAGTATTTTAAAAAAGAAGCTTCATTGTAAAGTTTAATGAATGAAAATGCCCCTGTTTTTAAGATTAGTTTTAGATAACTGTTACTTATTCATTAAACTTTACAATCACTTTAAGTGCCCACTACATGATATATTGCACAGCAAACTAGACCAGCCAGCATTAACAACAAAAGCAACAGTTACAAAATAAGTTTAGTTAATGTTAGTAGTAAAATATTCACATCTATTTTATTAGGTAGACTTGTTGGCTAGGACAAAAACTTGCAATGAGCTAGATGCTACTCTGAAGATTGTAATTGAGATAAAGGTTTAAACAATAAGACCAATAACTCTGAAGATTATAGTTGAGTTGAATGTTTAGAAAAATAAGACCTATGCACTGGGAAAATAACAGAAAAAAAAATCTGGCAAGTAAAAGAGATAATTGTTGACAGGAACTTAAAGGGACACTCAAGTCAAAATTAAACTTTTATGATTCAGATAAAGCATGCAATTTTAAACAACTTTCCAATTTACTTCCATTAACAAAAGGTGCACTGTCCTTTTTATATTTACACTTTTTGAGTCACCAGCTCCTATTGAGCATGTGCAAGAATTCACAGAATATACGTATATGCATTTCTGATTGGCTGATGGCTGTCACATGACACAGGGGGAGTAGAAATACACATACTTTGAAATTTGTCAGAAACAAAAATCTACTACTCATTTGAAGTTTAGACTAAATGCAATTCCATTGTCTTTGTATCATGAATTTGTTAATTATGCAAATCTACTGTATTTAGTGGTCCTTTAAAGTCATTGTAGACATAAACACAAAACATTTCTCATTTTGATCCATCCACTCCTCCTAAGAGGTTTATCAAATTCAACTCAACCCATTCTCTTATTTAATATATATATATATATATATATATATATATATATATATATATATATATATATATATATGAACTGAAAAGGTTAATGACAAATTATGTTTTTGTTCATTGACCCTTTAATTATAATTATTTATTTTTTTAAGATGATATATTTCACTAAATAAAACATTTCGATATTCATATATATGCAATGTTCAATTATAAATAAAAAACACTTACATTTTGACATTAACATTTAAATGTTAATTTTGATATTTCAAATGTTTGTTTTTTTGTTTTTTAACTGAATAAAAAAAAACTGCTACACTCATTATGTTGACACATTTAAATGTCACAGCGAACAAATTCACACAGACATTGTAACTACATTTTTGACACAGTGCAATTAGATTTGCAGGATGTTATTTTTAACTTAATTTACAAAAGTGAATAAAACCTGTGTTTTATAAGGAACTTTATTTCATTGAGTATAATCCCCTGGCATACTCTAAAGCCTCATAGTAAAGTTAAATTAAAGGGAAATAAAACATCTTTTTCGTAGTCTTGCAATACATTAGCATTCATTCGGCTGAGTGTAAACATTTTCACAACACATGATAATTTTGTTTGCTGCGAGTGTTTTTCAATATCCAAACTTACTCAGCAATTGCTTTATTTGGAGAATCCAATCTGGACTTGCCACTGTTATTTTTGAAAGCAAAAACATTATTTTGCAGTACAGATACAACGCAAGGTTGGGCTTTTGAAGTCTAATGTGCACTTCTAATTCTTAAAATTGTAAAATCCACAATTTTCAAAAGGGAGCAAATTAAATGAGAAACTATATTACAACGTTTTTTTGTTTTTTTTACTACATATAACTAAACATGTTATACTACAATCTCAAAGGGCCCGCTTAATAAAAATAAGGTGGATAAGGTACCCAGGCATTTGCGATGAGTAAGGCAGCAATCACTGGTAGAACTTTTGACTGGAACAATCAATCGCTTTTTAAGCCCCACCCAGACTCTCATGCAACCAATTATACAAGACTGAGGGTTGTCAATCACCTGGACAGCTGCATCTTAACTAGCAAGGTTGTGTAAGCTTACGTAAGCTTAAATAAATGGAGTCTAAAGTGTTTTATTTTATATTATAATAAGTATTTAGCTTTAAGGTCTTCTCTGTGATTGTAACAGCTCACAGTAATTAAATAAGAGAATTTAAAATCATGGGAACTACCAAGGGTTGGGCCACTGGTAATGTACAGTAGTCTAATCTTGCAGCAGTTTTCCTCAGCCAAGGAGATAGCTGTGCAATTTAATAAGTAATTAACTTCACAACTTTGTTCAGTTTGCTAAGTGATCCTTGCAAGTCTTGCAGTTGAAATAATGAGCCTATTGTGCTGCTTCACACTTGAACGTGATGCATAGATGATTTTAAAAACCCTTTCACCTTCTGTAAATGCCACGATCTAAAGGGTTTGAAAGCCATTACATTAGTTAAGGTGCTTAAATGCTTCAACTGACATATCTGGGAATTTGAATCCCACATATTTTACTTCAATAACAGCTAATGGTTAAACAGTGAGCTGCAGTGAGCACACAGCATGTCAGATTATTCTATCACATGAAACATAGGAAATCACACAGTGTGCTATTTATTTATTTTACTTTTTGAAGGGACATTTATGTCCTTATTTTTGTTTCCTGCATCTTAAAGGGATATTAAACTGCTCCTTTGATAAAAACAAATATGTTAAATCGAAGTAAATATAAAAAGATTGTGTAACAAAACAGCAAATAACTTATTTGTTTTCTGGTACAGTCAGCACTTAGAAATTCTCACTGTAGTGTTTTCTGAGCAGAGGATTTTCAAAACCTTAGTTTTTATTCTGTCAGTTCTGGGCATGAGCAAATCTGACGCCCTGTTATCTAGTACATTCCCCAGCCTAAAAGCTTTATGACATCAGGCTAAGATAACATTTCTTGTAAAGGCTCCTCCTCCTTGTAGGATTGTGACAGGAAGCAAGTGTAGTGTGAAAATAAAAAAATAAATAAAAGGTAAAATCAGTTTATATAGATAAATATTATATATTGCAATGGTTTCTATTAAGTATAAGACACTGCCTAGAGCTTTTTCATAACAATGAAACAGACTGTTTAACATCCCTTTAAATTGACATTAAACCTAATATTTCATTATTTTAAAGTGTTTAAATATGTGTATTTAAAATAAAAAAAATTGCAGTGGACTCTCATGATTTATTAGTGTTTCTACTCCTTCCACAAAGGGTCTGGGGAGAAGGCTTTGAAACCCATATCTCAGTCCCCAGGTAACTTACAGGGTACTTAAAGAGTCTGTCCTTTCAAATGTAAATTGCAGGGGATCAGCATAAAAATGGAGGGCTCTAACAGAGCGAGGGAGATAGGGGCCATGTTAGAGCTCACTTCCCTCAGGTTAAACTGCACCTTAAATACTGTAGCTGCTCCTTTAGGTTATTGACCTTTGTCAGTGACCACCTGCATTTTAGAGGTATATGAGAGAGGGGAGTCTTCCCTTATAAATGAGGAGTCATATGTACCAGTAAGATGCAGATCATCACTTTTAAAGTGGCAATAACATTCACTAAAAAGTGCTGTTTAAGCTGGGGGGGGGGGGCTCAAGCAGAGCCACTATCTCCCCTTTTGTTTGTATTAGAGAAACAAGTGATCCTGACATTTAAGAGGGGAGTCTGACCTTTCATATGACGAGTGACTTGTCCCTCTAGCACAAATGGGTGGGTAGGGGCTCTTTTTAGAGACTCCCTCCACATAGGCATAGTTAAGTTAATCTGCTGAATCTTATATTTCACTTTAAGGGCAATCACCATCATTATGCTGGGGGTATGTGACTCCAGATATGAAAAAGGGAATAGCAGTCTTTTAAATGAGTTCTCACACACAATCTAAATTTCAGGTGATCATCATGACAATGGGAAGGTGAACTGATGCTATATTTGGGACAAAAAGTTTGGATTTGGAATAATTAGGGAATAATACCTGCTACCTACCATGTATGTCATAGAAAATGACACAAAACTGTAATGACATTTTCATATAATATAATATTTCTGCAAACTAAAGTTATTTTCTAAAAAGGCTAGGTGCGGTAAAAAAAATGTATACTTTGTGTGGGTACTTTACAGAAAAAAAAATAATTATGAGCTTAACTAGGGATAATTAATTGGAGGGGGGTAAAGTGTGACTGTTAAGCTCAAAATATAGATTATTATGGCTCCTTTTAAGAAGATCTGTAGCTTTGGGGCAGTTTTGGTCTTAAAACTGCTCCTTCTTATTGTCTTGGCAACCTCAAACAATGTCAGACAACCCAGGCGTATTCATCCAGGATGACTGACAAGCTCTGCTCTCACATAATTGGTTGTAATTATGACTTTACTGTTCTTTGAAATTGTTGATTTTCTTCATAAATGGAAAGAGTCCACAGCTCCATTCATTACTTTTGGGAAATAAGAACCTGGCCACCAGGAGGAGGCAAAGACACCCCAGCCAAAGGCTTAAATACTCCTCCCACTTCCCTCATCCCTCATCCATTCTTTGCCTTTCGTCCCAGGAGGCTGGCAGAGAAGTGTCAGAATTTATTTTGTCTCTTATGGAGAGTAGTCTCTTATGGAGAGTAGTACTCTTTGACATGGGACAGGAGCTTTAAGTAATCCTATCAGTCTCTCAGTGAGGGCTTGGATGAAAGTTATAGTCCAGAGATGCAGGGAGAGTCTTTCTGAGAAACCATCCTGACTCATGTTAACAGCTCCTCAAGCAATCAGCATTGCCGAACTTCGCTCCGCTGCCTGCTTTCTTCTCTCAAGTCCATGGCGGAGGCGATGCTACTCTCCGTCACACTTGAAGTGCTGTGTTCCTGTTCCACAGCGTAAATTCTGGTAAGATTATTTCATTTTACTTTCGTCATGATAGTATTGTATTACAAATGTTTTCCCGAGAGGCTACCACCTTACGGGACTAACTATATATAACGGTCTCAGTGAGGTGCCTTTTTTTATCTTGGAATCAAGGGTAATCTCCTGAGGGGGGTTATTGAACAGGTTTTTTTTTTAATCATGTTTGTTATGTGATTCAACCTGCTTATGCGTAGTGTTACTTAGGCTCATGGCTTTGTGGAACATAACGGCCTTTGGAAGTGACACGGCCTTTACGGTCGGGCGTGCTTTTTCTGGACTGTACGGTTCACCTTGTGACCGGGTGTGGTTATGTTTTTGACTCTCCATTTCATTCCTAGCTCTGTGGCGACGGAGAAATTCGGATCTTCTGGTTTTCCACTGAGTGGTGAGTTCCCTTCCACCATTGCTTACTATGCATGCAGGTAACCCAGAATTTGCTTACCCTTCTCCGAAAGGTAGCTTCTTTCCGCCAGGGGTTTTGTCACAATGTTGCATGTCCATAATTTTGGCACTGGCGCGTATCCAACTTCCAGAAGTTGGTTTTGGATACTGTTCGTGTTCTGTTATCCAGGGCTCTTCAGGCATAAGGTGGCCTGTTCAGCTCTCTGGGGGAACGACTTTTCCTGAGGCTTCGGGGGGTCAACCTTCAAGGCCGGAGTCGTCTTTCACTCCGGTGGGGGTATGCTGCACTTTTCGGTATAAACTGACAAGCCTTCGTGTTCTTTTGAGGCATGCTTTGGCCTTGTCGGAAGATCCCATCCTTAATGGATCTGAGACTTCTAAGTTTGCTTCTTCGAATAGCTTGCAGAAATAGACATAAGGGGATGAAGTAATCTTCTTATAGTCTTGTTATCGAGTACTTTTTCCAGTTTGAGCTTGGTAGAACAGGGTCTTTGTTGGGCGTTCCTGCGGGTGCGTCTGTTCTTCTTAGGCGATAAACCTGCGGGTTGCCTTATCCTTTATTTTATTTGAATAATGCTCATGTTTTATATTTCCTTTGGGAAATTTGTCTGGAATTGATACTCACAATGTTTGATCGCACTATTACTTCTAAGGAAGTTCTGTTATGGACATGTTTAGTCCAATGTGTGTCTGCTGTTTTTCCCACTCTTGGGGGGCTGCTATACGGCCTTGACAGGGATAGCCCTTGGTTTCAGGCTGGTCCTGATTGGGTTCAGTTCCTTCTGTCTTGAGGCCTAATTCAGACACGTGACGCCTGTTCTGCCTGGCTGGTCCAGTTGGGCACTGAGTGCCTCACATACATGTGTTATTCTTGTTCTCTATTACAAGTTTCAGTTCAGCTTTTGAGTGGACCTGAGGGTTCGTGAGGCATGGGAGATTGGTTCAGTCCTCATTGGTCTCTCCAGCTGGTCGAAGCCGGTGAGGTAGCTCAGTTGGTAAAATGCCCTGACTACTAGGCCTGTTCAAAGATCCTAGGGTCACAGGTTCAGTCCGGGCAGGGCCGACGCAGCCCTTCATCCTTCTGAGGTTGATAAAATGAGTACCATTAAGATTGGGTAATAATAACAACTATTACTATTCAGCTGCCAATTTTGTTCATCCGAGAGCGGGTGCAGGAAAAGCGCTTTGTGTCCCACTGGGAGAAGGGTGCTATATAAATACTAGTTAGACTCTCTCATGATTCAGAGCTCCTTGCTGCCAGTTTTGGCAGTCTTGCCTTTGTGGCTCTTGGAATTGTCCTTTTTTTTGGATTTTTCCTTTTGAGGTTCTCTTCTTCGGATGAGACTTTGGGACTTGTCCATTGCCCCTTAGCAGTTTTGACCGCCTTATGGGAGGGTCTTGTGACTACTTCGGGAATTAAGTCGTTTCCTATCAGTGACTGGTAGGCCGTGTTGTCTCTGTCTCCAAGCTTTGCTTAGGGGTTTTTCTACCAGGGTTTAGGATGCTCTGCATTCTTTTTCCTTTGGTCCTCTGGTACTCCAGAGGAGATTATGGAGACTAGCCTTTGTTTTGCTCACTCTTCGGGTGACTTTGTCCTCTATGTTTTTTCTGGGCGTTTTTTTCCCGCCTAGGTGGGCTCTAACCCACTCGTGCGACTCTATCGTACTTTAGCTCCCTTTGGAGTGTCATCATCCCATTTGGGTTGGGATTTCCGAGTGTGACTTGTTCCTGTTTTCCGGGTTAGTCCGGTTATGTTCCCTGGGAGGTTCCCTGGAACGATCTGGGACTCAGGCCTATAGTTTTTGTTGTGGATCTTCTGGATGTCCGTAAGACTTATGATCCTGTAACTGGTTCGGTGCGAGACAGTTTTTCCAGGGAACACAGGTTATGACCTTTGGTCTAGAAGGCTTTGCTAGGATTTCTGTGCCCTTTGTCTGAGGTGTGCGCCACTTCTTTTTTGGGGAGTTCCTAGATGTTCATCTATGACGTCTAGATGATTTCTTTTTTTTTTTTCTTTTTTTTTTTTTTTTTAATTTTCTTGCTTTATTGAAAAAATAGTATAAAATATACAAAAAGATAGGAGAATGAGCAAAGCAACAAACGCATAAAAAGGAAAATATAATCTAGGATACTATTACAACCATTAATTGGCTAACCATCGCCAATTTATAATATCCCAATATTTTCCCTTCTTTCACTTCACTCTCCTTCCAATAAAAAATCCAACATTTTTAAATCAAACTACTAACTAACTACATCTTATTATTTTAAGTACATATAGAGCCTGTCCAATCCCTGCCCCTCCATACCCCAAAAAAAAAAAGAAAGGAAAAGGGGAGGACAAACTTACTTCCCAGCTACTCTCTGACAGTGGGATTATTTGTGATATACTTAACACAGCATCTTCCCCCATATACTCAATAAATCCCAGCCATGTTTTCTTGAAACTCAGGATATTTCCTTCATTGTAAAATTTAGTATTGTAGGCCTCCAGGAACGTCTGTCTGAATAACTTTTTTTTAACTGCTCCTATAGAAGGAATCTTGTTATTGATCCAATTTGCATAAAGTAAGGATCTCATTAGAATTATAACCCATTGTATAAATTTAGTGTTTACCCCCCAATTTACCTCCTTGTTTAAGAAGATAGAGTTTTCTGCTGATAATTGAATCTTCTTCTTTATTACCGTAGATAAAAAAAATACTCCATTTTGCCCCACAACTGTCTAACCTTGGGACATGAAAACAACATGTGCATTATAGATGGATCTACCACCCCACATTTTACACATTTGTTCTCTATTAAGTTATTCCATTTTTGTGCCCTTCTTGGGGTAATATAATCAAAGTGTATTAATCTAAAATGGGATTCCATAAATTTAGATGACTTTGTAATACTCTTGATAATTTCAAAACTCTTAGGAATAATCGCACTAGTACTAAGGTTATAATTCCCCCACCTATTAGTGAACTCTCCAATGACTCTTTCCATCTCTGGAGATTTAATTATACCATATAGGAGGGATAAAAGACCCTTTTTAACTTTCAGACAAACTAAGATCGGATGTTTGTGAACAATTCTTGGTTCTTTACCTAACATTTGCAACAAATAATGTTTTGCCTGAAAGTAATAAAACTTATCTGATACTGGTACGTGATATTTTAGCTGAAACTCCCTAAAATTGTATGGACATAATAATAGGGGGTTGACCAATTGATTTATACATAGGATATTCTTAAGCCTCCAGCGATGAAATACCTCATAACTAAGACCTGGAATGAAACTGGGATTCCCCACAAGTGGCAGTTGTTTAGTGATTGAATGCCCATGTCCTACTGATTTCATTACCACCCTCCAAGCCCTTATAATATCTCTATAAAGAGGATGTGTACGAATTCTAATACCAATTTCCCTGTCTGAAGCATGCAAAATAAATGGCAGAGATAGTGGCGCACAAACTGCTTCCTCCATTTTATAATTCAAGAAATTATCCATGTGTGTTAACCAATCTAATGAATATCTTATTAAAGCTGCATTTTTATAGTTTTTAAATTGGGGAGAGCCAATCCCCCTTTTGCAATTGGAAGATATAGTTTTTATAATCTAATCCTCAGTTTTTTCCCTTTCCACAGGAAATGCCGGAGCTCTTTCAAGAAATTGCATTCTTGGGAGCATTCTGATAAGATAAAGGATTCTAGGTTGAATAAACATTTTAAATACTGCCACCCTTCCCATCAATGAGAGCGGCGAATTGATCCATTGTTTTAATCTTTCTATATTATTTTGGATAGCCGGGTTTATATTTAGCTCATACCATTTAGCTGGATTGGATGATAGATAAATTCCCAAATAGCTTAATTTCTGTGTTTCTATAAATTGATATAATTGAGTATCAATAGGTTTCCTTAACCACAAGATTTTAGATTTAGAATAATTGATTTTAGAGCCTGATACTTCCCCATACCCATCCAATATTTCTATTATTCCCTTAATATATTTATCTGGAGACGCAACATACATTAAAAGATCATCCGCAAAAAGCAAGATTTTTACACTTTCTTTCCCAATCTCATATCCTACTAAAAAACCTCTGAGAAGGATGGCTAAAGGCTCCAATATTAGATCAAAAAGCAATGGGGACATAAGACAGCCCTGCCTTGTGCCCCTCTTTAGGGGAAAGGAGGAAGATAAATAACTATTAACCAATACCGAAACTTCTGAATCAGAGTATACATTCGCTATTAAACCCAGGAAACCACCCTCAAAACCATATCTTACCAACACTTCCATCATGAAGGCCCACTCGACTCTGTCGAAGGCCTTCTCTGCATCCAAAGATAGCAGGAAGGCCTCCGGCAGAGCCGAGTCACACTCCCCATAGTTGTGATCACTATATTTACATATTACTTGAAGTATCTTCCTTATATTCATTTCTGGAGTTCTGCCCATTACAAAACCCGCCTGATCAATATGGAGTAATCTTGGAAGAATTGTTTTGAGTCTATCAGCCATTATTTTCATCAATATCTTATAATCAAGATTCAAGAGAGAAATTGGCCTATAAGAAGAAAGTTGTGTGACATTGTTTCCCTCTTTGGGAAGAAGAATAATATTAGCTGACTTAAATTGTGCAGAGATCTTTTGACTATGAATGAAGAAATTATTGCATACTTCCCACAAAGTTTTAACAATATCCTCTTTGAGACATAAAAAGAATTCTAATGGCAAGCCATCTTGCCCAGGTGCCTTCCCTTTACTCATGGCCTTTAAGGTATTTAAAATGTCTGTCTCAGTAATAGGTGATTTCAGCTCTATTTTATCCTCCTCTGAGATTTTTGGAAGTTTAATATTTGATAAGAACTTCTGAATAATTTCTTTTTTGGGAGATTGAGATAAATATAAATCTGCATAATACTTCTGGAATAAGAGTGTAATCTCTTCCACTTTATTATGTATTTTACCCTCTGAGTTGATCAAAATTATCGCTTTCCTTTTTATAGTTATATTTATAAAGTTCACTAGATATTTACTACCTTTGTTGCCAAATCTTTCAAAATGTGCTGAACCTTTCAGAAGGGCTTTCCCCGCTAAATAAAGCAGAACATCTTCTCTTTCTTTTCTAACTTTGTAATAAGCTTCTATGTTCCCTTTTGTTGGAGAGCTTCTCATTCTTAAGTATGCTGAGGATAGAGCTGCCGAGAATTTCTCCTGACTAATCTGGGCTTCTTTCTTTACTCTGATTACGTATGTTGTAATATCTGCTTTCAGCGTGTCTTTTGCTGCTTCCCAATAGATATCTATATTACCCAAATAGTTCAGATGATTATACTTAAACTCCTGCCATTTACCCTTCAATAACTGGACAAACTTCATTGAATTATTCAAATAACTAGTCATAAAAAATTAATTATAATTTGGTTTATTAGGCTCCTTAATAATTAGAACTATAGGGGCATGGTCTGATAATACAAACTCCAATATTTTTATATCCTCAATTCTATTGATTAATGTTCCTGATGTACGAAATAAATCTAACTGCGCTACAGTCAAATGTGTTTTAGATATACACATATATTCTAAATTATTGGGATTAAAAAATCTCCATGCATCCATCAAATTGTATAACTCTAATAAAGTTGAGATTATTTTTTTTTAATATTTTGAATTGCGATCTGGGATTGTTTTCCTCTGATTACCCCACAATGTCCCCCTATCCAGAAGATAGTCTGGTGTAATATTATAATCTCCCATAATTATTGTCTCATACATTAAAAATTTGTCTATAATTTTAAAAATATTCCTCCAAAATTTCCAATCTAATTTATTAGGGCCA
Source organism: Bombina bombina (assembly GCF_027579735.1). NCBI lineage: Eukaryota > Metazoa > Chordata > Amphibia > Anura > Bombinatoridae > Bombina > Bombina bombina. The sequence goes on along the minus strand of NC_069501.1, from coordinate 1,172,299,392 downwards.
TATATATTACCAATGAAATATTCCCTACCTTCTATATTTAAGTGTAAGAACACATATCTCCCTTCCTTATCGATTATTTTTTGCTTAATTACATAATTCATCTTCTTATGCAGTATGAATACTCCCCCCCTAGCAGATTTCTTATACGATGAACTAATAACTTCAGCAACCCATCCAGCCCTAATTTTCTGGTGTTCACGTTCAGACAAATGTGTTTCCTAGAGGCCTATAATAAGAAGTTTACAATGGCTTTACATTTCTTTGGGGAGTTTAACCCCCCACGTTCCAAGATAACAATTTAACCATTATGTTTCTTCAAAATCTACATTAGCTAATAAGGGGGAAAGAGAAAAAGAAGAAAAAGAAAAAAAAGTGGGGGGGGGGGGGAGAAAAAAAAAAGAAAAAAGGGGAGAGGGGCAGAGAAAGGAGGGGGGAGGGACAGGCACCCATAGCTCAGAGCAGCTAAGTCTTCCCCTTCTCTTATTATACCCATCTTTTTATAATCTCCATAAATCATTATTCTATATGCTTTAATTTTAATACATATTATACAATTGCCCATCTTATTACCCATTTTTATTCTCCTAACACCTCTCAGTAAGATGTTTCCGTAACAGCAACAACAACAAAAATAAAAAAATTCTTATTATAGTATACAATACCAACTTTGTGGGTGTTCACAGTTTCCCTTTAAGCTAACATGGTTTACTTATATTTCTCACTTTTCAGTAACTAAACTTATATATCTACAATCAACATTATCCTCTAAACTTTTCCCTAAAATATCTCAACAAATAAATAAATAGATATAACATACTCATTTAACAGTGAGCCAACCCAATTGTGCCAAATTTTCCTTGCCTAATGTGCAAAATTTTCCTTGCCTTTTGTGCTTTACATACTTTTCTCCTATTTTCAACAAACAGGCTAGTATGTTATTCTTGTGAACTCTCTATAAATGTCAAACTATACCATTTACAATTGTTACCAAATAGCTTAAGTGGAAAAAAAAAAATTCTCTTATTACAGTGTACAATACCACCATTGTGAATATCCATAATTTCTCTTTGAGCTTGCGTGATTTGCATATATTTATCATATTACCAGTAAACAAGATTGTATATTGTTCCTGTAAACTCTCCATAAATAACTAAACCAATATGGCATACTCATTTCGCAGACAGAAAAAAAAAAACCCTTCCTATTATAATATACAATACCACCAGTGTGAATATTCATAATTTCCCCAAATTTACATATTATCCTACAACCTATTCCAACATAGCATACTCATTTAGAAATACACTAACCCAATTTTACAAAGATTTCCTTGCCTTAAGTGCTTTACATACATTTCTCATATTCTCACCCCTCACACTAATGTGTTATTCCTGTGAACTCTCTATGAATATTCAATTATGCCCTTTACAGTTGATACCAAATAACCCTCAAAATGTAAGGGGGAAAAAAAATAATAAGAAAAAAATCACTGTGAGGTGATGGGTAGTCCTTCAATCAAAAACTAAGCGGGCTTCATATCTCTGTCCAAAAATTTGTGGGCCTGATCAGGGGATTCAAAAACAAAAAAATCATTCCCCGCTCTGATTTTAAGTTTAGCCGGATACATTAAGGAAAAGTTCTTCCCTTCATTCACCAACCGTGTACAGATGGGTGAGAAC